>NW_028301576.1:25330000-25377500 GCF_042242905.1 Orbicella faveolata
ACACGAAGGGTCACCATACGGTCCTTTACCTCCTGACGACCTGCCTAGTAATCAAGTGTCAGAGGATCCGCCCTTTACGCATATAGGGCTCGACTTCGCTGGACCGTTGTACGTCGAAACGAAAAATTCAAAGGAAGGATGTAAAGAATCACAGGTCTATGTGTGCCTCTTCACGTGTGCCTCCACCCGAGCTGTACATTTAGAGCTAACACGAGGACTTAGTGTTGAATTGTTTTTACTTGCCTTCCGAAAGTTCACTAGTCGAAGGGGATTGCCTGCCACCATCACTTCTGACAACGCCAAGACGTTCAGATCTTCGTCTCAAAATATACAAAAGATAACATGAGCAGAAAAAGTTTGGCAATACCTTGCGAACAGGCAAATTACGTGGAATTTTATTGTCGAAAAGGCCCCGTGGTGGGGAGGATTCTGGGAAAGGCTTGTGAGAAGCATCAAGAAACCCTTAAAGAAGATCCTAGGGAGGTCTACACTCCGTTTTGACGAGTTGGATACTGTCTTAGTGGAGATCGAAGCAGTCATCAATTCCAGACCCCTAACGTACGTGTACGATGACGAGGAGTCCATCTCTTACCCTTTAACACCTTCCCATTTGATTTACGGTCGATGAATTACATCAACTCCGAACGCTTCTCACTATGAAGTAATCAGTACCAATCAATTGCTCACGAAGAAATTCCGTCATCATAAACATGTTCTTCAACAACTGACCAATCAGTGGTGTTGAGAATACCTACTCGAGTTGAAAGAACGATCTCAAGTTCGACCTAAGGGGAGCAAAACACGAAGTATTTCCATTGGAGACATCGTCTTGCTGAAAAACGATGCTACAAGTAGAGCTTTTTGGAAACTAGGAAAGGTCGAAGAACTTATTTCAGGAAGAGATGGGAATGTTCGTGCGGCTGTGGTGAAATCTGTTAGTGATTCAGGTCATCCATCTCGTTTGAGAAGAGTCGTACAGCATTTGGTGCCCATCCAAGTCAAGGTGCAGCCTGAAGCTACAGTAATGAATGAAGTACAAACAGCTAATCAGAGTGGAAGACCAAGGCACACCGCTGCAGTTACTGGAGAATCAAGACGAAGAGAACTTAACGTTGTGTAAATAAGGTAGTTATTCGGTTTCACGAAATAACTAGGGGAGTGTAAAGAACATTCACGAACTCTTTTGTTGCGTAAGAACTTGTTTTGTTTGTACAGATACGACACAACTTGATATAGCACATGATACCACATGAATATAATCAATTGTAAATTAGACTTTGATCAGTCCTTTTGCGAAGCGAAGACGAGAACATGAGATTGCGGTTTTACGAAGTTTTATGTTGTAAATAGGGACAAATTTCAAATTAAACGGAAATCATTTCAAATACAATCTCGAAGTTTATTAACCAGAAATTACATGTTTAAACGCCTGTAGAAACACAGGGATTTTATCAATCGAGATAATTTTTTCGCTGAAGTCATTAGGGAAACTAGTAGATTTTATTAAAGGGAAAAAATTTGGGGGGTTAGTGGCACTTTAAAAGTGGGTTCCTATTTTAATGATGAACAAAGAACACCGCTTTTAATGTTCAATTTGATGAAACAAGTTTTTTTAATTCAGTAGGTGCTGATGGTAAACCACAAACTGTAAGCAACTACGCTGCTATTCCTGTCAATGTCATTGTCCAACTGCACAACCTGATGTATGCTCAAGGGATGACATTGGAGGGTGCCATCACCTTCACACGAGGAAGTCTTGTCCCAGATGGCTATCAACCATACCCATTCAATAAGGACACACAAGAAACCATGCTGGATAAACTGTGCCCCATTGTGGCTACCTCTGTCTACCGGCATGCCATCCAGGGGTTTAAACAAGAAGGTGTTGACTTCACACAGCATCTATATATCCCTGATTTAGACCCCACTACTCATGAGGAGTGGCATGATCGGGGTGATCATAACCACATTTACAAGTGGATGGCACAGCATGTGCGAAATGGTGGTTACACAATGTTGAACTACGAAGCTTTTGACGATGTCTTGAAAGATCCCAGTGGTGGTCTTGCCCACACAGCTCTCACTGGCAAGCAAAAGCAGAGTTTGAAAGATGCTGAAAGGCTTCTGTCGTACCATGTGGTACATTCATTGGAAAGACACGGTCATGTCAGAGGCTGAATATGTGAAAGTACTTGTACAGTGACATAAAGCATGAGATGGGCGTGGCTTGTCTCAGCTTACCAGAAGCAAGTACAATTACCAGATGCTGGCATTGATCCTTGATGAGTGGATGCCTTGGCATTGCACAAACTATGATTTCTCTACAATAGACATCAGCAGGTAACTGAAAAGACAGTTAGATGATGTGGTTTAACTGTGCAGTTGTCTAGGACAAGTGGACTTTGTGGTCAGACAAGTAAAATTGTTATTAACAGAGAGCCAAACAGAAGGCCTAAACCAGAGTATGATTTTGTTTTATGTTGGTTTCATGAATAGTTAATAAGCTATCCTTAAGGGAGGGGAAGGGGGAGTGTCCTGAGCAAGCAAAATTTGAGAAATAATGGTATACCTAAAAAACAAATGAGTTGAGTTTACTCAGAGTAATGGCAACATATGTCTGGATTTAATCAGTCTTGGAAAGTCTTTCCTTAAAATAGGATATAGTAACATGAAAACAGCATTATCCACTCACTGAAATTAATGTGTACATATATTTGGACCAATTTGCAGGCCTGTTGAAAACATTTGTGGCTTTTCACGTGAGACTGTAATTGAAGTCACAACCAACATCGAGAGCTAGGAACAGATGTTACAGAACAATGTTACTGGATATCCTGAGCACTGTCGTGCTGGTGTTACTGATGACTTGGAAACATTTTTTCCCATTACTCACAGAGACATTGGAAATGTCTTTGTTCTAAAGCAGTTCAAAGAGTACTGGCCAAAGGGAGTAAGGTAACTATACATTATAAATACATGTAGATATATAAACTAGACTTAAGTTTCTTCTAAATGGTGGTATTTTTGGACAAACTGAATTGCTTGGGATGGGATAATACTCCTCTACAGACAACCCCTGAGCATGCTGTTAGGCTACCATAATAGTCTACTGGTGCCACATTAATTTTTCAAGGTGGAAAGATACTGTAAGTGTCAAGTGATGTGTTAAGAACTCAACTCAATGACCCCATTCAGGGCTAGAACCAGAACCCACCTGACTGGAATCAAACTTGATAACCACAAGGCCACCACATCACCCAAAATCTCAGTCACCCCTATCACAGCAAGAACAATGTTGATGAATTGTGAATTACATTCACTCCACCATGTAAATTACCAGGATACTGTTTTTAAAATTAAGCCCATAGGGTTTTCTTGTTTTATTTAGGGAATTCAGCAAGAGAATGGATGGTGACCTTCCATTTTACTACTGGACCATTAATAAAAGGTACTCAGAAGAAGAACTCCCCTCCTTCGACGTCTGTCCTTAAATTCATGAGGACCAGGAACTGAGAAGCCACCCTGTCGGTCTGCACAGACTAGTCGTTAACCAAAGACAGGATAGTTCAATCTTTTTTGCTGGCCATGCACACCTGCCAGCAAGGCATAAGAAAACCATTTGACAATCGTTTCATAAGCTTGAAGATATTTTACTAAATCCACTGTAAAATGTCCTGTTAAGGAGGGAAATGTCACCCTTATTTGTGAAGTTTTTACTTTCACACTGAATTACACAATTTATTGGACAATTCCATTTTATAATGTCATGAATACTGTAACTGTCAAATTAATTTAGCCGGCTTAGTTAAACATTACTCTTTCTCTTGTTTAAGCTAGACAAAGAGTGTAAATTTAAAATGCTACACTTCAGTTTTTAAAGGAAATTCAATTTTCAACGAAAAAAAATAACATCTGCTCTCAATAAGCACACTCTTCAATTACCTTGTGTATGGTTTTCCAAAACAGAAGCCATTCAAATTAAAAACTAGCAAGTTAAATTTACTCTTCAAATTATGAGAAAATATAGAAAAATATTTTTCTACTTAATGACAACAATGGTATCATGATGATAATTATAACATTTCATAGTACCTGTACCTGTTTTGCAACAGTGAAAAGAAAGTAGGAATTAGGCTATTGCACACCATTTTGCTAATGCTACCTCCAGTCCCTTAAGGGGCAAAATTTGAGCCATGTATTGAATTAAAGAGGCCATTTTTGGCATAGTGATCACTTCTTGCCCCCACAAGGGAATGGAACTAGAAAATATTTGCAGTAGAAAAATGGCCTATTGGCAGTAATTGTAAGGTATCTTAATTACTCACCTTCCACACTTTTGTATTTTTAATATATTTTTTTAATTTGTGTATTTATTTTTTAATAATTTAATGTTATTTTGGATCGGGACCTTTCTGTAGATCACCTACGGGTGAGAAAGCTTCCCGTTAAAATATCATCATTATTATTAAGATTTCCTTTGGCCTCGAAATAGTCATTAAGCACGGCTGAATTTTGATCAGGATAAAACAAGGAATATTCCTCAACAATCAGGCAATAGAACATTGCGGAGAAAAAAAAGGTTATCAAGAAACAGGTTTTGTAGTGTATCTCTCCTTCCAAAAAACTTGTACATGGTATAGTGCCAGGATACAAATCACTTCTTTTTGTAGAGTTTGGAAAGTTGTCCAACAGTGGTGTTGGTTAACATTATTCACAAAAAGCCTCATGCAGAAATACATCGGGTGCCCTAGATTAACCACCAAGCCTTGTTTACACATTTAATTCATCTCTTGTCCATACTGTTTTCATCGGTGTATTCTCATCTTGGCTGTTTTGGAAATTCATTCATGATAAAATTTATAAATTTGCACTTTTTCAAATTGCAGCTTCTGTGTGAAATTAGCTAGTTTGATGTATCCATGCATAAGGGCTATTAGTTGAGTGGCAAATTGCCACACAAGTTTAGTAAAATATTGTAGTACGTATAATCAGTAAGAATATTACATATAGTTTCAAACAAAACCCTCAGGTGGGGGTGCCTGGATGAACCAGATGAACTTTATTTAAAGAAGCTAAACAGAAAGAAAGTTACAACCTAAGTTAATATTTTTTATGCAAATCTAAACAAATCATTGAATATTTTCTTTCCTTACATAATTTTGATGAATTAAAAAGTCTTAAATAAGAGTTATTATTAGCCTACTCGTGCAATACAAAGAAGTTGTGTCAACCCTGATTGTTGTGCACTTGCATTGTTGGATTCATCAGGTGTCTTTTGGTGGGTTATTTAACAAAAGTCTGCAATGTTGAACTGCAATGTTGCTTTATAACTGTATATACAACTCCCCTTGTCTTCCAGCAACTAAATGCTGTCATTGTATTTGTAGTCTTTTTTGTTCTGGGGCCACTTACCCATCTTTGAAACAGCAGTTGATGGAAAAAACCCTAAAATCATTGATGGGTGGAACATTGTGATAAAAAACATTTTTAACAGTGACCAGTTGATCCTTGTTATTCCACAGTGCAGTTGTCACTTTGGGCACTTTTGGACCAGGAATACATCCAATGGCTTCCACAGCTCTTCTGACCCTGACTGGCCTAATTTCACCTGAACAACAATTGCATTCTCATCACGTTTGTTTGTTGGTTCGAAGTGTAAATGAGCAGACACTATTTCTCTCTTCATCAACGCCTCTTTGCATTGTCTTAAGTGACTCTGAAATGATGAATGACAGCTGCTTCCTTTCAGATTCATTGTTTCAGTGAACAGCTCGACATTGCCAGCATCAGTGTCGTCACTATCTCCAGAACTAAGTTCCTGTTCTTCACTCTCAGATACATCTTCCTCACCATTTGACTCGCTGCCCAAGTCTAAATTTTGTAGATATTGGGAGACTGTTTCAGTTTCATCTCGTGAAGAAACAATGATATCCCCCAGGTGTGGAAACTTGGTGCAATTACAATTAACTTTACCAAACACAAGTCGTGGCATAATCACCAAGCCATCAGCTGGTTTTTCCTCTGGATGCACTGGATAAGCTGGTGCTGTCATGCCACTTGCATAATCAAACTCTCACACAACAGCAATTTTGGCCTCTTCGCCATCCTCCGTCTCTTCAGGGGCAACCTTGATGTGTGAAGAAAATTATAGATCAAGATGAGGATACAGGTAACCTTTCATGATATACGCTTTGGAACAAGAAATGTACATAATCTCTCAAAATTACCAGTATGTAGAGCTGGAAACATAGAGGCTGCAGTTTTGTAAAACTGGTTGAGTACCAAACGACAAGTGAATGAAATGACCAGCTTCTGCACTGTAAAGGAAATGTTCGAACAAAATGATCTATTCAAAGGCCGTAAGCACTTTTCTCTAAATGGTTCAGCCACAGTTATCAATAATGAAATAAGTCTACTTACATTAAATACAGCACTTGACTTGACTTCTATACAGCATGGTGATTTCACTCCAGCAAACTTTCCAAGCACAGCATCACAATCAGGAAAGATAACTAATCGTCGCTCTGACAAGTCTGTCATGAAGCAAACGTGTCCATATAAGCACTTCAGCTTTAAAGTGCCTATCACCCTTACCCAGTTATATTAAATTCCGAAAATGTATATATTTCAAAGAACTTTTCTGAAGAAATAGAACTTATTCTGCGTTCCGACATCTTTTTATCGGAGGACGAAATCAGCAATTTGAAGAGAATTTTCACCATATTGAATTCAAAAAGGAGCAATTGCGAGACTGGGCACTAACAAAGCTTGTGACGTCAACCCGGTATCTCAGTTAGAGAGCATAGCAGACTGTATGGTAAGTTTCTTACTGTAACACGCGAAATATGCCAGGTAGATGTGTTGTTGGTGGGTGTTCTGCCTTCCCAGATGTGCAGAAGGGTTTAATTTTAGACGCCATACCTTTTCTTGACGACAAATGCCCGGAAGCAAGGAAACATCGAAAGAAGTGGGTTGATTTTGTGAAACAAAAGAGAGCGAAGTGGGAGCCTACACGAAATTCCTTGATATGCTCGAGACACTTCACTGAAGATGATTATATTCGTCGCTTCAGCTTCGTTGATGAGGTAACAAACAAGCCAATCATGCCAAGGCTTAAATGCGATGAAATTGGCATAACTGCTGTGCCATCAGTCCATGCCGAAGCGGTGACAAAAACACCAGTGGTCACTGAAAGTGCAAAGCATCGTCTTGAACGGGCGGTAAGAATCTTTGTCAAATGTTTCGAACTTCTTGATTTAACCTATTTTTACTGCAAAAGAAAAGCTTCTGAAATAACTAAGAATTCATCTTTCATTTCTCTAGATGCTCAAGAATGTGAAGAGGAGGATGCAGAGTTTGACCCCCATGGAAACTCCTAGTAATCCCACGTGTACCAGCGAGATTTTCACTCAAAGTGAATCGTGTGAACAGGACGAGGAAGAGTGAGAGATGCAAAGTGAAGATGCACTGGTCAGCTCGACACAGAGTGAAAACAATTTAGATACTTCTGCTGAACTGCATGATCCGGTAAGAAGCTTTTATTAACGGTATTTTGACGTGTAAACGTCTTGAACTAGTGGGATTTTTTTCTTGAACGCATGCATAAAAGGTGTGATTCAGCCACAGGTAAACCAAACTGTCAGTCAGTCTTGTAACCTGGGGCTTGAGCAGTCAAACTGACTCCAATTTTAATAAAAAATTATGGCAATTAAAATTTATTTCAATTATTGGACATTGTACACTCGGAAAATGTATGAGTTTTTTTATACATTTGCAAAGTACTGTGATAAAGTAATAATTTGAAGTTTTTAAAAATTATGGTCTATTATACATGTACAGAATGAAGAGCAATCAACAGTTCCACCCCCTGTAATGTCAGAGTGCTCTGATTGTGAGAGACTGGCCAAAAGAAACCAACAACTGAAGAATCAGCTTATAACAGCAAAAGTAAAACTGAGGAGCAGCAGGCTGGAAGTGAAGAAATTGAAGAAATATTCTAAGGAAAACAGAGCAGGTAATGTTTGTTATGTTATAACCTACAACTGTAACTAGTATGCCAATAATTTGAACTTGTCTTTGTGGTAAAATAACTAATATAAGTATTAAAGTCATTCTTTTCTGTAACATTCTTATTTACATGTAGATCAAGAAGTTGATCCACCTGCCAACATTGTTGAAGAAACCTGTGATGATGAAGAGGATGAAAACGAAGGAAGTGATAGTCAGCATGAAACAACTGAAGAAGAGCCTGACTTTTCTTCGGACGGTGTATATGAACCTGACACTGAAACTGACACAGCTTCAGAGCAAGAAGACACTAATTTTTCAGGCGACAGGTGCATTTTATCTACTTTCTTTCTATATCATTCAGTACACATCACATCCCGACTACATGTACACCTGTACGTGGATGAATATTATACTGCCAGGTTTGGGGAAATAACCCCAAAAAGTCACATTGAGATTGATTGGTGAATTATTATAATAAATTTGTTTTGTTCTCCCAAAACCATGGGGCAAAACTAGAATTTTGAGATATTAAAATTGGCTAGTTTATGTTACATGCATGCCGCTTAGATAGTGTGATGAAGTTTCATGCTGATTTAGATGAGTTTGCAAGTGTACATGCAGCATTGTTCCTGAGTGAGGGCTTACATACAGTGTACCATATCTGTATATAGTCTAGTGTTTTCTAATCTTCCATATCATTTATCCAAGTGTTTGTACTGAGTGTTATGACCAGAAGGCCAAACTTTCTGTTATAAAAATATGAAAGTTTTCCACATGTTGTTTGATAATACCCCAGCTGGTCCAATGCATTTTACCTTTATATAACAGGCTGATCTAAAATATATAAGAATAAAAATAAGCGATAAGAGTTTTGCACTTGCACAACGTTTCAATGTTGCCATGACATCATTTTCAAGTGAGAAGGAAAAAAAAACTTCTCACTTGAAAATAATGTCATGGCACGCAAGTGCAAAACTCTTATCGCTAATTTTTATTCTTAAATGTTTGTATAAATTTAATCTCATTCATCTAAAATAATTAATAAATAATTGTTTTGTCCCCATTCCATCCCTTCACAGAGTGTTCATCAAAGATAACAACCTGTGAACACAGCCAAAATTCTTAGTTTTCCTGTCTCAGCTACTGCTCCTGTTTAAATTTTGTCACTCCTGCAAAGCTGATAATCCACTTGTTGAGACAAAGCAAGTTGGTACCATGGCAGTGATCACTTCCACCTGTACCAACAAGAGGTGCAACAGGAAGGACACAGTTTGGAAAAGTCAACCAAATATGCCTGGCACTAAGATTCCTGCTGGTAATTTCCTGTTGTGCATGTCGATATTGCTGTCTGGCAGTTCTGCATCAAAGGTATTACAGATGTTCCAGCACATGGGAGTAGCCTGTTTTTCCCTAAAGACATTCTTCAAGCACCAACATGTAAGTTATGAACTTTACATAGTAGAACTATAATAATCAAATGCAAATCATCTTGTAATAGTTGTTTAATATTTCAAATAGCAGGCCTTTCAGAAATGAAATACCCAAAGGATCATCTGGGAGATTCTTTGCTATTGATTATTAAATTACTGAAAGCTAATCAGTATTTATGTGATTAAATTAGGCAACAAGTTTGATATAGGTTTTCCCCCACAGGAGAAACTGTTTCCAACCATTCATTTGAGTAGTAAAGGACGTCTATAGGGGCGGTAACCAATCAGAAGGCAGTGCATATCATTAAAATTGGCTCTCGACCAATCAGATGGCAGTATTTTCGATTTGCATAAACAAGATGGCCGCCATTTTTCGCACATACCCAAATAAGGGCAACATGTCCAAATAAGGAGAATATGAGATCGAGGTTGTGACGTACATGTCCAAATAAGGCGATAGACAGGAAGTGAGTTTTAACAATTGATTTTTTATTGATTTTACAGGAAGTTACATTGGTGAGTAACCGTATGTGATGACCTTGAGATGTTTGGTGGCTGGGTTTCTCCAGAAGAAGTTGGGGTTGACGACGGGGATGTTGCGTCGTTCACCGTCCTCGAGAGGTTGTTCGAGTTCGTCGAGGAGATTTTGTTTCATGACGTCGTAATTGAGTTGTTGAGATCCTCGTACATTGAGTGAGAAGCCTCGGACTTTGCAGCAGACTTTACCTTGGTGGGTTTTGTACCCGTAATTCTTGGGTCCAGCGGAGGTGAAAGTGGTAATGAAGTCGTCGTCGTCGAGCTCGTTGGTCATCTCTCCGAGGTAATCGCCTAGCGGGACATCGGCTTGACCTGGTTTGTGCGAGTAGATGACGGAATCGGTGTCAAAGTAGAGAACTTGGTACTTTAACAGTTCCAGGTAGCTGTATAATTTGAGTCGAGCCCAACAGGTGGTGAAAGCGGCGACGAAGATGTTGATTCGTCCGTTATCGGGTTGGTTGTCTTCGAGTTCGGTGTAGACGACTTCTAGGGCTTCGTCGTTGGTGATTCTGACTTGTTTTATGTCGTTGAAGTGATTGGAAACGAGGGCAAAGAGTTGTGCTGTGGTGTAGACGACTTGGGTGGTGGGTTTGTGTAGGTTTTCGCCGAACTTGCCCCAGAAGGAGTTGAGCATGAGTTTGGCGGTGGCTTTGCGTCCGGGGTTTTTTTGGATCATGGCCGGATCGAGAGCGATGCCTTCCTTCTGTTGGTATTGTTGCACGTACCGTGTCTTGTCTTGGGGGGTGTGACACCAGCTCGGGTAGCCAGCGGATTCCTGTTTGATTTTTAGCCAGGTATTCACGTAATCGGCGAAGAGTCCTGTACGGCGTTGTCTGGGTGGGAAATGGTAGACTTCGTGGATCTTGATGAGCGTGTATCCCATGGCAACGGCTTTCTGGATTTCGGGTGTGCACCAGGTCCCTCGTAGCGTGCGTTGCTCGGCCGTGTGAGGGCATCGATGCGATTTCTCTAAGAGGGGTTTGGACATTTCGTCTTCCACGCACGATCGGCAGAGTGGGAAGGTGAGTTTTTTCTCGTGCTTAAAAGGTAGAACGGGATGGTAAAGTTCGTGAGGTGGTAGTATGTCCACTTTGGCCATGCCGAAGTAGTGATGGATGGTCGTCGGGGTTGACGATGACTTGAGGGTGTCCTACGGGGTATTCGCTTCCCTTGTTGACCCAGGGGTAGAGCGACGTTACGTCGATGCACTGATTTTCTCTCCTTGAGCCACGTCGGCCACGTGATGTAGTTTGACAGCGTTCGTGCGCCCTCCGAAGAAAGCTTCTCTGGGTTCGAGCGGTTCGACGATTTTGAACGTGTCTAGAAACTGGTTGAGATCAGGGTCGGTTTTGACTTCTAGGTTCCAGTCGCATTCCCACTTGACGCAGAGCTGGTAACCTTGACGACTGAGAAGGTCGTGTTTGCGGAGTGTGGACTCGTAGACTTCGTCTAGAGTGCGATCGGCGTGACAGATGGGATGTCTGTTTCGATTGGTTGGGAAACAGCGAGGACATCCGTGCCATAGACATCCGTGGAATTCGTAGACGGTTCGAGTGGTCGGATTGTATCCGTCCACGAGATGACCGTCCAGTCGGACTTCACCTCCGTTTCGCACGGTGTGTATGCGATCGCCATGATCCGTGCGTTGCAATGAGTGTTCTTGCCAGGCTAGCCATTTCAGGGCTTTGACGGACTGATTGGATCGGGCACCGTGCCATCCTCGTGGGGGTCTGGAGGCGATGGTGTTGAGCGGGACGAGTTTCTTGCGCCAGAACCGGTTGCATGCTGAGGCGATGGTGACGCATTTCTCCATGGGGTCAAAGTCGGCTTTTTGTTTGAATTCTTGCCGGAACTTTCGGCAGCCTGCTTTGAGGAGTTTGACGTCCGACTCGCAGTAGGCTTCCATTTCTTCCCGTAAGACGAAATGGTAGTCGTTGTCGACTTTCTCTTGGTACCACTGTTCGAACTCGGCTTTCTTTTTGGCGGACATGCCGTCGGGATCGTACATGTCTCGCGGTGGCATGGGACCTTCGTACGCTTGGTTTTCTAGGGTGTTGAATTTGTGCGGGAAGAATCCTTTGCGCAGTTCTTGGATTCCGAAGGTGACTGGAAAGTTGGCCAGCGGGAACGGGAGGAAGCACAGGGAATCTTTGAAAGTCAGTCTGTCGGATCTTAGGGACAGTATCTTGGTGCCGACGGTGATTTGGTCGGTGACTTCTCGATGGGTGGCGTAACAGTGTTGCAGGATGAACATCCCGTCGTAGCCTTTGAGATTGTGAAAGATTACGATGACGTCCCGTTCGTCATTGTCCTGGTCGACGGCGAGGTCTTCGAGTTGGTCGAACATGTCGGCGGTGCAGTCGGGGCCGTAGAAGGAGTAGCATGTCTCATTTTCGTCGTCTTCCAGGCAGAGTAGAATGGGTGTCTGATTCCCTTCGGCGTCGGTGATGGCTTCGTAGTCGCAGTACACTTGAAGGGGCGGGTCTCTGTCCACCCAGACGCACGTGTCTGGATCGTCTGGATCGGGTTCTTCGAAGGGTCGACCGTTGACTTTGTCGCGGGGGACGCGTTTCTTTTTGGGCTCGTCTTCGTCTTCGGGGATGCGTTGGATGTAACATCGGTGCGTCGGCAGATGGACTTGTTTTTCGCAGATGCGACATTCACCCCATCTGCACTTGTGATCGATGGAAGGACGGCCACCTCCTCGTCCTGTCCTGCATTTACATTCGTAGACGTGGCAACACTTCTCACACTTTTTGTAAGTGTTGCAGATGGAGGGGATGCTGAGACTCTGCCGTTGCAAGTGGTCGTTGTAGCATCTGTCTCCGAAGAATTGTCTGTGACACAAATGGCATGGTGAGGTGGGTTCGGGAAACTTGCCTGGAGCTAGGGGTCGTTTTTTCTCGATGAAATCGGGGCAGTCTTTTCGTTTGCAGGCGGGACACCATTTACCGAGGCAGGAATGATGTTTGAAGTCCTCGTGATCGTAGCCTCGATTGCATTCGTCGCAGAAGTAGGAATTGTTGAGGAATCCCTTGAACGAATTGCATCCGTCGTAGTGATCGCCTTCTTTGATGAGACGAATGATCTTGGTCGAGGGTTCGGGTCCCGCGTAGATGACCATGTGGGGTGGGTCGATGGACATGACTTTGAGCTGGTAGCCAGGTAACGCGGCCTGAAACTTTTGCAGTTCGGGAATGCCGCAAGGTCCTTCGGGAACGTTGGCTCGACGGTGGAGGTCTTTGGCCAATCGCTCTTGGACAGGATAACCCTGTTTGAGATTGTGGTAATCTTGGTCACGCGAATTCTCGTTCGCGTCAACCCGGGCTTTCATGGTGACGATGGCGCGAGCGCAGCAGAGATTATCTTTGTTTTTGATGGTCACGCACGACCGTTTGACGATGTTCCGCACGGCGGCGCAACTTGGTTTGTATCGTTTTTTTCCACTGCCACGACCTGGGGTACGTATGAAAGTGGTTTCCATGGTAAACGTGTCGTCGGGGGTGAATTCTTCGTTGGAGTTGAGTTTGGCCGCGAGAGACTGGAGATAAGTGTCTAGTCTTTCACTCCCTGCTTCGAATTCTCGCACGGTGAAGGTGGTGGATTGAAAGGCGTGCGTGAAGGCACGGGACTGCATGGTGAAATGAACCGTGGAGTCGGGTGTCAGGGTAGGATCCTGAGCGATTTGTTGCTCGATGGATCGTTGAAGGGCCCGAGTCAATTCTTGACCTAGATTCTCCTCGCGAGTCATGTCTCTGTGTTGTCTGAGCGTGGCTTCGAATCGTTGTTTGTTGAGGACGTTTCGCCAGTGACGTCGAGCGCCTATGGGTCTTAATTCGAATTCTAGAGGTGGTCTTGCACCACCTCCGGTTTGGAGCATCGCTCGGTCGTCGTCATCGTCGTCGGAGGGGAAGGCTTCGTCGTAGGTCCGTCTGTTCTGTAAAAGACAACAAACACGTTTTTTAATTAGTCAGTTTTTATTGTCAGGTCTCCAAAAAGTAGCCGACAACATCGCTTTTTATTTTCTAAGTCATATAACGCATTCCTGAAACTATTTCCTATATAGAAACTCCTTTTCTCGCCACGCTTGTTGATACAATGTCCATATATTTCATAATCCGCGTTACAATTACAGAAGTTTGGGCGGCATTTAGGCGGTCGTATTTCTATGTGTCCGTAAAACCATTGTCTTTTCAGTTGGTCATATTTCGAGATTTCTCTGTGAAGGTTTCTCATTTGATCATTGTTCCTTCTATCGCGTATGCTTTGCCAAGTTGCTAAGTCAAGTACGTAACGCTTTAGTTCTTCCGGTAGCCAATCCCAGTAACTCTATGAAAAAGATTAGGGTTAGAGTTCTAAAGATTACTTTCTTACATAGGGTACACGTCATACTCACTGCTTCATATTGATCCATAAGTTGGTTCATCTCTTCATCGGTCACTGATTCATATTGATCCATCTGTTGGTTCATCTCCTCGTCGGTCAGCTCTTGTGCCATGATTTTTTTCCAGTGCTCGATACAAGTCAAAAACTCAGAGTGACTTGAACGGTTCGAACCGATCTTTTTTATACCTACGGTATAGGGGGGTATAGGGAGGTATAGGGGGTAACCCCCACTCGACCCGCCCCAAGTCTCCGACTGAGAGAGGTATAGGGGGTAACCCCCACTCGACCCGCCCCAAGTCTCCGACTGAGAGAGGGATAGGGGGTAACCCCCACTCGACCCGCCCCCAGTCTCCGACCGAGTGGGGGTATACCCCCCCTATCCCCTGGGTCTGGTTAACACGTGACTTGGTCTCGATCTGTGATTGGTTGGACAGATCTTCATAAGGCGAATCCGCGCCGTCCCCGATCTTCACATGACTAGTTTCACGTGGAATGCTTCAATGTGGCTTACATGACGACATTGCGAAATCACCCAATTTTAAGTCAAAATGGCGGCGTTTTGTTGAGCGAGCGAGCGATGTGCATCATTTCAACGTCCTGAAGATGTTTTCGGAAGCGGACAACATTCCTAAAGGTATTTGAAGTAAATACGAATGTAATTTTACGGTTAGCAAGAAATTAGAAGCGAAAATTTTAGGTAAGTGAGCTTGCATGACCTTCGCCATGTGCTACTCAAATTCAAATTCAAATTCAAATTCCCTTCGGACCGCCGTTTTTCCGTTTGCAATCTCAAATAATTCTTGAATTATGTGTCTTGAATCGTTTTTGGGATCGTAGAGCTCAGGAACTTTGGAAAAAAGCTTCGTTTTGTTGAGTAAACACACTTTTCGAAAAGACGCGTAACTCGATTCGAGTTAATATTCAACTGGCTGTTGCCATGGTGACGGAAATGCGAGATTTTTTTTTTTTTTTTTGTGAAGTTTAATTTATTTAAATTGTTTAAAAATTACTACTAGCTTCCATGAAGGAAAACTTTTTTTTCTAGAGAGTATTTTTTATGCTCTTTTAAATGAGATATAGTAGATATAGAGATATAGAGATATATAGATATATAGATATATAGAGATATAGAGATATAGAGAGATATAGTAGATAGATAGAGCACGATTATTCTCCACGCCCATTTTAGAACTTGTATGAGCGTCCATTACGGAAGACCATGCCTGCCCGCTCCGCTGAAGCATTGAAATGACAGAGAGTGAGAAGAAGAGAGTTCGTGCGAGAGTGGAAGAAAAGAAATCCGGAGAAAGTTTGCGAGCAGAAGAGACGGTATCGTGCACGAAAACGGGGCGAGATACACGACAAGGTGCGCGACGCGTTGAATCGTTATAGGGAACGCAAACGTCGCTCCCGTTTACCTGCAACACGACAGTGGGAAGAGCATGATTACGATCCGGATGAAATTCTTCGGGGTTTGTTTGGAGGTCGGGTTGAGCTGAGGGATTTCAGGGGAACACTAACGCCATCCAACACCACGACCATCGCCGCTAAGAGGACGATCACCATTACCACTGCAACACTACCACCAACCAAAACCACTACAACCGCCATTACCACTGCAACACTACCGCCACTATCGACATTACCACAAAGGAACACCACTATCACCGCCGCTAAGAGCACTACCACCATTACCACTACAACACTACCACCAACCAACACTAGTACCACCATTACCACTGCAGCACCACAGGCATTACCCCCACCGCAACGCCGTGGGAGGGTGGTGTCTTATTTCCCCACCGCCGCTAAGAGCACGACCACCGCCCCTAAGAGCACTACCACCACCGCTAAGAGCACTACCACCAATACCACTGCAGCACCACAGGCATTACCCCCACCGCAACGCCGTGGGAGGCGGTTGTCTTATTCCTCCTCCTCTGACTCTGACTCTGAGCCTGATGAAGGGTTGGTAGCAGAGTTAGAATGCATGTTAGCGGAACCCGAGGATCCTGTAAAACAGAGACTTTCGGAAATCAGGAAAAACAGGAGAGTCGCAGAAGAAAACTGAGTGAAATGAGTACGAAAAGAACAAGAAATGGAAAAGATGATCGTGGAAATAGCTAGTGAGCTTGACGAGATGTCATCCATGCTTCATGACATGGGACGCTGGTTCGCGCAGTTTGAACGCGAGGATACAGTAGAACAGAACCGTTGCCATTTCTCAGTCACCGTCGAACTTATGGATCAATTGGAACATTATTTATTTTCGTCTTAAAGAAAAAAAGAGACTCTTTTTTGAAAAACAACAAAGCGTGTGTAACTTTAATTACAACAACAACAATAAAAGGTTTTACAATTTCCAACGTTTCTTGGTCTGCATGATTTTCTTAACAATGCGTTCTGTCATGGTTTTACGTCCGGGTAATTTGTCGATGGCCTGGATCATCTTGGTGTCGGCATCCCATTTGTCCTGTAAGTTCTTGGCCCTGGAATAGTCAATGTCGTGTTGTTTGGCTAGTCGGTCCAGACGGTTGATCCCGGGGTCTCCACACGCCAGACGTTTCTTCAGTTTGGTACCAGGTCCCATGTACTGATAACCGGGCCAATGAAACTCGATCCCAGTCTTGGCCAACCATTTTTGGATGTCGATCCCATACCCTCGTTGACGTCGACGTCGGGTACTTCTCCTCGGGGGTGGAGGTGCCTTTTTCCTCTTCTTAATCCGAGTCATAGTCCAGTCCCCTTCTCCAGGGGTCTTCGAAATCTTCCCACCCTGCTTGTAACTTTTCTGCGGCTGACGGTTTGGCCTTCTTGTACTTCTTTGACTTGCCTTTGGGACTGTAACCACCGTCGTCGTAGTCGATACCGAGTGATTTCAGTACACGTCTGGCTCTATCGGAGATGGGTGCTTTTTTCTTGGACGATAGGGGAGTTTTACCTAGCGTGACCTGTTCGAATGGACTGAAGGGTTTGGGGGTTTTCTTCTCCTTTTTAAAACCTGACGTGGAGGGTATGGGGGTTTTCAGCTCCTTTTTCAGTCCTGTCGTAGAAAGGGGTTGTGGCGGGATGATCACGGGGGCTGCGGCTGGTTGGTTGACTCCCTTGAGGATCTGTTTCAACAGAGTTTCGATGGGTGCGTCGACCATGCCTTCGGGTTCTGTCGTTCCCTGGTACGAGATGGGACCGCTTTTACCCGTCCGTATACGTTTCACCAGTTTCCCTTCCTCGGAGGCGATGGGTTTGGTCATCTTGATGGCCATGCTGTCGGGGATGCGTTTGTCATTCAGGATGAGATGTTCTTCAGCGGCCAGACGTCCGGCTTTGTTCAACAAGGCATTCTGGCTGATCTTACCCTTGTAATAATCTTGCAGACGATTGAATTCTTGAACGGGCACCATCATGACTTCGTTCATACCTTCTGACTCAAGGTCGTGTCAGGAAACTCGGACAATTCTCTCAAGGCCGTCTCGTAACAGTCTTGCCAGTACCGTATGGATTCGTCTTTCTTTTCCAACTCGAGTTCGAGACTTCGAACGGTTCGCTTGCCTTTACCGCACTCCCTGCACAACTCGATGCACCCACCGGGCGGCGTGGTATCTCGTTTCGTTTGACAGGTTTGGCAGAAGTCACCGAACTTTAAAGCCATGTATTCTTGATACAGGTCGTGGTACCTCTTGTTCAAGTACTCGTACGAGTCTTTCCATCGGGCTTTGCGACGATTGGCGTCTTGCAACAACTGCACGAGTTTAGGAATGGTATTGTGGGACTCGTCTTCTCTCGGTGGGAAATTGGGTATGACGTCGATCCCCTCCAGCGGGTAACCGTCCTCACTGCGTCCTTTCACCGTACACAACATGCTTTGAAACAACCGTGCAAACCGCTCCAGAACCCCGCTCCGTTTTGGGTGAGGAGATGTTCTCTTCGACGCTTGACAGAGTTTTTGCGTCTACCCACTTCGCGCAGAACCCTTTTATGTCTTTTCAGTTTCCCATAAGTCGTTGCGTTGATGGGGATCCTCTTTTTCAGCAAATTGAGAACCATCTCGCTGATGGCGTTGATCTGATCTTTGTCGGCGAATTGCAACATCCGTTGACGTTTGTTCCGATTGGCTTCTTTCAGGACGCGCGTCAGGAAAGGACGTTGTCGTCGTAACCGCTTCATCATGGACTTATGCGTACGAGTGGATTGGTGTACTCTTTTTATTACATGATGCAGCAACCTGGGTTTCGTTTCCCGTAACCTTTGTGAACAACCCAACTGTTGAAACCTCGGGTACCTCCACGTCTCTTATACTCTTGGTACTCGCGTTTGCGACTGGCCACCCCACGTTTGGCCTTTTGATGATCGACGGGTTTCCTGATGACGTTTATCATATCCTTGGTGACCCTGAATCCCTGCTTGAAGTCCACGAGGATGGGAGCCACACCTCCCTTTTGAGTCTTTCTCCTCTTTTTGGTACGCGACGAGGCTTTTCTCTTAGCCATCCTTCCAACGTGCAGTCTCTTTTTTGTCTGAGTCCGAGTGGATGAGTCACATCTTTATACTTTTACCTAGCATTTTGAAAATCTGAGGTAAATTGAGCTTCGGAGAAATTTTGTTCGAGGCCCGTGCGACTCTCTTTGATTTTGATAGACCTCTAAGACTTTTGCTGAGACCTTTATGATACACGTATCCAACCATTCCACCTCTCTGTATCGTTCTTTGTCTCCTCTTCCTCCGTGCTCGCATGGTGTCGAGTGAGGTGTACGACGGCTAGTCTTGTCCTTTTATTTTCACATGATGGAGCATCGGAACTCTTCGCCCTTGTGTGGAATTTTTTCACCTCGTCTCATTCGTTCCTGCATCCTTTTGGTATGCGCCCGTTCTTGTTTGGCTCTCAGGCTTTCTATGCCTTTGGTGATACCCCAAGCCACCTTGGGTAAACCCGCCACCACAGTGCCGATCCCTTCTCCCCTTTGGTACCGTCTTCTTTTAGTGGTTTTAGCGGTTTTACGCCTTCTCGAAGACGCTTTCTTTCTCCTTGACCTCTTGGGCATGTTGGTTCTGAATGAAGAGGATGACCGCGATGTCGTTTTTTTTATAGCGGCACGTGACGAAATCGTAGGGCGTAGTCTCGAACGTATCGGTCGTACGTGGGAGATGTGAAATCCGTCACCACGTCGTCCAACGTTTGCATCTTGGTCAAAAACCCATCCAATTCCTCCACGCCACCCAGAGCGTAGTTCCTGAGTTCTGTCAGCGTCTTTTCGAACGTCGTGTAAGCGAATTGGGCCATGTCCATCTTGAACGAATACTTCTTGAAATCGTTCCATCCTTTCAGTAAGGTGGCGAAAGCCGTCAATCCTACCACCGTGTACCCATCTTTCCACACGGATCCCAAGACGATACTCACGGCCACCGTCAGTAAGGCCAGTCCGTTGAGAATGGCGTTACACAACTTGTAGTAACCGAACATCTGCCTTCGACACCACCAATACTTGTGGTAGAAAGCGTACAAGACGTCCAAACGTTTTAGGGAATCCAAATCCACCACGGTGTTGAAAGGTTCATCCAATAAACAGACCGAAGTACTCATGACTCTTCTCTAACCAGTGCCAAACGTAGTCTGACTTTCTGTCGGGACGTTCGATCCTTTTAGCTTGTTGCTTGTATTCCCAGATCTCGTCCTTGAAGGCGGTTTCCACAGATTGGTTCAGGATGTCCTGGACTTGTCGGTAACTATCGCACTCGTCCGCGATCCGTTTCATGTCTTCGTGATCCATGCTGGTCGCATCCCAGTAAGAGCGAGAGCATCGGCATAGATGCAAAAAGTAGGGGAACCACTCGACTTCACTCCTCAACATCTTGATTCGAATGGTTTTTCATCGACGAGGGGGTCGTCTTTGCTTAAGTCTCACAAGTCTTCGGATCCCGCGACCCACGCCCACTCCCACACCACCAATGGCAGCGGTCGTTCCAGCTCGGATGCCTGTTTTCACGGCGCGACCACCCAACGCTTTGGCCAATCCCAAGGCAGCCCCTTTACCAATGGGTAACATCGCAGACAGGGCATTCGCAAGAGCACCGCCCCATTGCTTTCTCCTTTTCGGTCGACGACGGCGTCTTCTCATGGTTGTTCTCAGTTACGTACACTGGTCGAATTGCGTGTGACGGTAGGACGTTGTCCGTTTTTATAGGTAGTCGTGATCGTGTTGGTGGTCGTGATGCCCGCAATGCGACGACCCGCGGCCGTCTGTTGTTGTTGGCGTAAAATCTCTTCCAATTGTTGTTGCATCTGGGCTTGGTCGAGAACACGGTCTCCTCGCCTTCTTCTTCTTCCTCCTCGAGCCGATCGAATCGACGAAGGCGGTGTGGAGTCACTACCACTTCCGCCTCCACCTCCTCCGCCTCCGCCTCCGCCTCTGCCTCTGCCTGCCTCTTCCACCGCCGCTACCACTAGCGCTACTTCGTCTGCGGCTTCCGGAATCACTGGAGGACGTCGGTGTATTTTGACGTGGGACGCATCTCGGTCGTTTCCCTCCTCGAACAGCTTGTGCCAAAGGTGTGGACATTGTTATCCTGGGTGCCCCGACACCTGCCGTGACATTGGCGCGCGACACCGATCCAGCACTGCCGACACCCACCGTGACGTTGGTCTGCGGTGCACCCGAGCCAGTGGTGCCCACTCCGACGGGTGAGACATTGGGCAGGGGCAGTGTCGCCAGTGACGATCGCGGTGAAGGAGTGTTCAGACTCGCACCCACACCCGCGGCAGGCGGAATCGGAGTACTCGTCCGAGCCGGTGTCCCCCAAGGCGAGTAATCTTCCAGAGCCGAGAAGTTGAAATCGTCACTACCATAAGAGCTCATTTTTATCCATGTACCTTTCTCTTTCTATCTTCTTCTCGGCAAGTTCTCGTTGTTTATGAACCAAATAATCGAAACCTTCACCGTTATATGCGTTTATGATGGACCGTACTTGACGGTAACTCTCGCATTCCGTGACCTGTCTCATCGGTTCATAGTCCAGCTCGTGGGGATTCATGATGTATTTGAGCCTGTTTTTACACAGGTGAATGAATAGCGGAAACCACTCGACCTCGCTCCTCAACATGATGGGGTTGCAAACTGATGGCATCGGACGAATCCTTCGTCTTTTAACACATGGCTGAGGACACGTTGATCGTCCTGACTGGCTGGATGAAGATCCAATAGCATGTAACCGTAAGGTCGATCGGTGACCTTGCGAAACGTGTCCAACACCTCTTGCCATTGCGTGGGAAACGATTGCAGAAGTAAATTCCGTATCCCCAACTGATCCCGAGGGTTCTTGAAGGCCGCGATGTAATGCGCGTTTCTGGAAATGGTCTTGGCGAATTTTCCGTTGGGGAATAGATCCTGACACAGGTAGATCACCGTGATGTTCCGATGATGCGAATGTTTGGTGAAGAGATCCAACACGCGCTTGTCGTTACCCCCCTCGTCCATCAGATCGTCCAGGACCAACACGCCCCCTCCGGGAAACCATCGGGGTAACTGTTCGCTGTCGGGGATGCCTTCGTAAAACTTGACTCCACCCTTCTTGAGCTTTTGGAAACCGTCTTGCCACGATCCGTAGCAGTAATGAATACTCTTCGGTGTCTGTTGGAACAAGTCGCCGTTCTCCAAGAGCAGTTTGGTCGTGAACACCGTCTTGCCGCACCCCGATGGACCCGCTATCAACAAACTCGACAGCGTGTGAAATTGAAACGCTTTGCATCGTTCCATGATCATGAAATGGTCCATGGTCTCGAGACGTTCCGTTTTTATCCGAACAACTTGACCAATGGGGTCTTGACGGCCGGGATGCGTTTCAACAGACCCAATAGGGTGACCTTACGATTGAAACAGATGGGTTTTTTCTTGGCCCGACTCCTGATCTTGGCCATGGCCCTCTTGGCAGCGGCTCTCTTGGGACGTCCTTTTTTCTTGGCAGGCGCCGATCTCTTTTTTCGAGGTTTTTTCTTGGCGAATTTACTCAAATCTCCAAACTTGTCCTCGTACCAATGCCTCTTTTTCATTCTTCTTTTCCTATCTTCTTTCATGGAAAGCTTCGGCTTGGCGGGCACGGCTCTCTTGGGTTTCCTACGCGTGGTCACCGTCGCTGGTAATGCACCGGTGTCCAGGACAGACAGCGGTTGAAATGACACTTGTCTTTTGGCGGGTTGAAGTATTTTCAGATTGAGCTGTCGTTTTGGCGGTTGGTTTTTCTTGAAATGAGCCTCACTGGGTTGAGGCGTCTTTCCGCCCGCTTTTCCATAGCGTTTTTCTAACCTGGCTATCACGTCGTCCAAATGTCTATGCCCTTGAAACTGAAGAGCCATGATGTGTCTTGTTTTGTCAGTAAATCCATAATGAACCATTTCATTTTCCGTCGCACCTTTTTATGCACTCGCAAAGTGATGGCGTAAGGACTTATTGCCGTAGCGAAGCACGTGCCAATAAGGGTAACACTTGTAATCTCGACTAGCGTTCGTTTGAAGTCTGGCTTTCATGTGCAAGTGGAACAGAAGGTATCGAAGCCAATCATCTTTTTCCAGGTACAGTATGAATCGGACTCGACGGTAACTGTCGCAATCCAAAATGCGTTCCATGACCTGTCGAAGAGGATTGTCCGAGGACAATTTCGTACTCTCTTTTCGACACAGTTCTAGGAATCGCTGGAACCATCTGCCTTCACTACGCAACATCCTTTTCTCAAAAATGAACACTTTTTATTCGAACAGCTTTATAACAAATGACGCACTCCTCGGGAGGAACCGCACGTGTCCTGGTGACACGGGGTTTTACAAATCTTGCGCCAGGCCAACTCGTCCACGATCAGACGTTCTACCATGTGTCCTACTTTACGATCGTTCTCCACAAACTCGTTTTTCTTAAAACGATTCAAGAACTCGTTCATGTCCCGACCTTCGGCTCGGTCGATCAGGAACATCAGGGCGTAACCGCCGCAACTCTGGCTGAACAGGGACTGCAGACTCTTGCCGTTGTGAATCTGGTAATTGAAATGACGATCCAACCATTCTTGGATCGGTTCGGCGGTTCCGTACGCGTCCAACGGTAGACCGTAACTGTCCAGGATCTCGCACTTGTTCTTGTCGGCCCACAAAGCGATCCAATGCACGCCCGGTTTGTCGTGAGGGTCCGTGTTCACGATGTAAGCGGTCGGTCCTTCTTGAGGGACTGTCCTGGGAAGCCGATCGCAAGGGACCATGCCGTAAAAGACACAGCGTAGGGACGGATTCGTCCGGGCCAAATGATCCAATTGTATATTATTCAAGGCTACTTTCTCCATTTTTTCTTCTCATTGGTACACGTCGTAGATGACGACTCGGTTCTCGTTGATCTCCAGCAAATTCTCTAATTCGCCGTACAAGATAGTCAGGTTTTGTCCAGGATTGGCTCCGAAATCGATCACCAGACGCAGTTCACCTTCTTGCTTGGGGTTCAACACTGGACTGTCCAAACATCCATTGGCCGTGTTGTCAAATACAAACATGTTGCATCTCTTGCCGTCCCCCCAATCCACTTTTCGGACCATGTTTCCTTTTCCCCTGCACAACGCTCCTGAGGCTTGGAGGAATCTGCAGTAACCTCTCTGATCTTTACTGTCCCCATCGTGATCGAGCTCCAAGGTCTCGTAGGGGTATTCTTCACCTCTCACC
The DNA here is from genome assembly GCF_042242905.1 of Orbicella faveolata. Lineage (NCBI taxonomy): Eukaryota > Metazoa > Cnidaria > Anthozoa > Scleractinia > Merulinidae > Orbicella > Orbicella faveolata. Next base: position 25,354,049 of record NW_028301576.1, read on the forward strand.
AATTGTTTGATGGAAGCCAGACTGAATTTTCCGAAATTGAACGGATTGATGGTCACAGTTCCGTTGAAGGCAGTTTGTTTCATCAACAACACCACTAACCGATTAGGTAGCTTACTGTGGAAAGGATTGCTGCACTCGAAATGACGATTGTCGTTGGGATGCGAGTAAGTGCGAATTTCACCTCTCACCGTGGGGTAAGTGGCCACTCTTCCTCCTTTCAGGCTGGTCATGATCTCTCGGTACACCGAGGGAGTCACTCTCACTTGAGACAGGAACAATCTCACTTTCACGTCGGCTTCAGTCAGTCTCAGAGTATCAGTACCATGCCATCGGATGGTCCACAGGGCTGGGGCATTGAAGTACATGTCGATCTGGATCTGCACGCCAGGTAACAGTAATTTGCTGAGATGAAACACTTCCAGGAAAGGTTTGAACCTCAAAGTCACGGCTTCTCCGTCCAGAAACTGGGATCGTCCCTGGACCAAATTCTTGAGATCTTGGGTTAAAGCAGTATATTCAGCGTGAGGAGTAGTAAAATCCATCGCGTTGGCTGTCAATTCATCGGCATCTCCGTCGTCGGGTACACCGAGACAGTTGTACCATCTGCTGGGTGTTAGGATCGATTCACCGTCGTCTCGGTCGTGGTTCAACAGGGTCTCGATGTAGGCTTTGAGGTGGTAAGTATCCGTCTGGGGGCTGATGAGAGTCCCATTCAATCTCACATTGATCTGTTTGAAGAGGGTGTGGGCCAGATTGTTGGCGAGTCCCATGACATCCGCTGTCAACAGATTCGTCGCGTCACTTTTCTTAACGGTCAATTCCACTTCGAAGACACTCTTGTTCAAGTCGATAAAGTCTTCTTGCGGATCGACTTGGAAGGTCACGGGGTTGATCCCCGTATTGAACGGGTTGATTCTCACCAACCGTCGAGACGACATGCTGACATCCGTGGGAGGGGTACTGAACATGTTCAGACGAGGGTTACGAACCCCCGCCGAATGGGCATGAGCCACGAGGTCCGTCATCGTCTACGTCGTCGTCGTCTTCGTCTCCTTCTCAGGGCCGACTGCACCCAACGATAGTTCGGGCGTTTTCATCGGGACGGGAAGATCGATCCGCCTTTATACGTTCGTCGTATTGGGATAAGTCTCACGCGCCTCGAGTAAATGGGATTCATACTCCAAAGAGGTCTTTTCTCACTTTTTTCGCCAACGCCCGTTTGATCTCTTGCGTCGCTTTACGTTTCACGGCCCGTGTCGCTCCTCTCTTGACCCCGGCGAGTCCACCTCTCCAATTGGGCTTTCCTCCCTTGCTGCCCGAATTTAAACCTTTCAGACCTTCCGTGGCCGTCTCGGTGATAAAGTCTCGGAGAATGCCGGGACCTCGTTTCTTGACACCTCTCCAAGCCATGCCGAATCCGTCTCCGGATTGCCTCATTTTATCGGGATGAAGTCGTACCAACGTTCCACCGATCATTCTTTCTTAAAGTGTAACGTCACGATCGTATTGCCAGGTCCAAATCTCACCAGTTCTCCAGTTGTCTCAGCCACTTGCACCTCTATTATGCCAATGACGTCTTTGCGCACGGGAATATATTGAATGTGGTAAGGCTCGAAATACTGAACACCCGCACCTGTTCTAATCAAGTTGACCTCTCAGTACATCCGTGACTTGATTTCCCACCACGCCACTTCTACACACGTCCGAGTAGACGAACAAGGAACGCGAACTGCTTCCCACCACCACCTCGAACGCTTTGTTCAGGTTTAGAAAACGCCAATTGCAAAAGATGCTGAGTTTTAAAAAATCTCCATTTCCTCCTGTATCTGTGATGACACCCCAAAAGACAGGTGATCCTTCCTTGTCGTGGACGTCCCCGACGACGCTAATGTCCGGAACGACATTGTCAAAAAGTTCGAACTGCAAGTTAGGTCCCAGATCGTAACCACTACTGTTCTTTTTGAGCCATCCCATTTTTAAAGTCAGTTCAACATTGACGTGGAACGCGGGGAAATGCGTGACAGGACGATAGGTGTTTTTGTTGTCCGTGACCAGTTCATCACCTTCCCACTTGAACTTGATGTAGCTTCTCTTCCCATCATTCGTGACATATTTGGCTCCCAATTTGGGTCCGGAGTTCTTGAAGATGCGTTGTCGCGTGAAAAAGGAGATCATGGATTTCATGAATCCGACACCGTCCACGTTGTAAAATACCTCTTTGAGGTCATCCGTGTCGAAGTAAGCTTCTCCAAACGAGTAAAAACTACTCGATTCTATGCGTCTCCATGAGAAGGAGGACAAGATGGTTTTATCCTCAGAAGCGGTGAAAGAAGGCAACGTCACGTGCGCATCCGGCATGGCGATGCTACTCATTCCCACTTTCCAACCTCCTTCTCCATTCAGGCGTAGGGGACGTGGTAACCTGATCTTGAAATGGTTCGCCTTGTTGTCCGGGAACTCGCTCTTACCACTGTGACTGGGTAAGCTGACGTAAAAATTACTCATCCTTTCTTGAAATGCAACGTGATCGTGGTCACGCCCGACGCAAAGTCCACCAGTCGTCCGTCGTTCTCAGATACCTGTGTCTCGACAATGTCCAAAAAGGTCGTGCGCACCGGTAGATATAGGATGTGTCTCGGTTGAAGGTCGATCACGTCCGGATCGTAACGCACTTGTTTCAACATGTCCGTGACTTGATTCCCCATCACCATACTCTGTCCCACATTCGAATACACGAACAAGGAACGACGCTCGTGACCGAACGCTTCCTCGTAACTGCGATCCAGGTCCGTGAACACCCAATTGATGAAACAACTCAAATGTAAGGTGTCCGGGTCGATCTTGTAAAAGAGTTCGTCCCCGTCATTCTGTCCTATGACCAAGTCCGTGGCCGTGGGTACGACTTCCTTGGGAAATTCTTTCCTCAGGTGGGGTCCCAAGACGTAACCCGGTTGTCCGTTCTGTAATCTTCCCATCTTCACCCATTTCATCTTCTTGGCCAATTCGATGCCGATGTTCATTTGCGGGTAGACGCGTTTACCGTTGATCAGGAGGCTGAGGCACGTTCTCGAATTGTCCAGGACGCATTCTCCATGCTCGGCCCGATGCATGACCGTGTACAGCAATTCGGTGGGATCGTCGGGTTTGCTCTTTTTCTTGTACATCGTCACGTCGGCATCCGTTCTAGATCTCAACGTATGCAGGTATCGATCTCGTATCGCGTTCATCAACTCGGTACCGGTCCTCGGCGTGAATTCCAAATCGCTTTCTCGCGTCGCTGAAGAGACCCGGCTGTATAGGTTTATGGAGGCGTTCACCATCTCGATCCACCAGATTTCAAACAGAAGAGAATCTTTCAAGTCCATCTTACGCGTCGCGGACGGAAACGAGAGGTCGCTGATACCCACTTTCCATCCCGACTCTCTCAACTGCAACGGGTTCGGCAGACGGTTCTTGAAACTGTGGGCCTTGTTGTCCGTGAGCTCGCTCGTGCTGGCATTGCTCATCAACTGCACGTAAAAGTCTTTCATTTTTTCGTCTTGGGCTTTTGGGTCACGTACAAGCCTTTTTTATCCACCCAACTGTCGTACTTGACTGGCCAACCTTTCCATCGCACCAAGACTTTATCCCCTTTTCGTTTGACGATCTTGTCGATGCGAAACAGATCGTCGTCTTTCACGTCCACCTTTTGCAAATCTTGCGCGTAAAACATGCCCTCGACCGCCGTGCCGTCCCATTCTTCCACCTTGTACGTGGTGACCTTCCCAGGACGCACTCGGCGTATCACAAACACCTCTTCGGTCCAACCGGGTAAATACCCTTTCTTGAATTGACGGAACTTCTTGTTCAGTCTCACACGATCCCCGACTTTGAGTTGCGGTTTCTTCAATTTCCCTTTTTTCTTTTTTCCGTAAAGAGTCCCACACGTCCTCGCTATTGGCTAAGGTCACTTGATCGGGAGCCATCTTGATACTGCGATGATACGATTGATTGTACCCTCGGACCAGATCTTGTAACACGGGCACAAACGTCATCGTATTCTTCACGGTGAAGTATCGGTACAAACGTTCTTTCAGGGTCCGATTGAACCGTTCCACCACACTGGATTTCGTATCCCCACGCGTCGAAAAATGATGAATGCCTTTCTGCTTCATCAAATCCTGAAACGTCTTGTTGTAGAATTCCTTCCCGTCGTCCGTCTGAAGATTGAGGGGTTTTCTACCTCCTTTCAAGATCTTTGTCATGGCTTCCGTCACCGCTTTACCCGTCTTGCTCTTCAAGGGTTGGACCCAGGCGTGCTTGGAAAACACGTCCACCACCGTCAAGAGATAACGATACCCTCGATTGTACCTCGAAATATTGATCACCTCGATCAGGTCGGCCGTCCACTGCTCGTCGATGCCGAACACCACCACTGGGACCGTGGGAAAACGACAACGTCTGGGTTTGTGCAACGTGTACCCCAAATCCCGTTGCAGGACCTCGCGAGCACGTCGTACCGAGATCTTATTGGCCTGGGCGAATCGCGTCAGACCGCCCAGACTACCGGGTCTGGAAGGATCCCGATACCGTCCCAGTAACGTCCCGGTCAAAAGCGGCTTTTGCTTCTTCTTTTGACCTTTCTTCATAGTCGATAAAGTTTGTACACGCACTGTCTCCACAACTCGAAACGTTGCTCCCGTACCTCGAGATACTTCTTAAATGAATCGGGTTGCCGTTTCAACCACAAGATATAAACGACAAAACGCATCACGTTGGGTTCGACGTCGGTATAGTCAAACACCTCCAAGGGCGAATCGCTGAAATGGTCGGGGATGGGTTCACCCTTACCGTATCGCTCGTAGACACTAGTGCACTTGGAACACAAGGTCGTCCAACACCATCGATCGGCTATGGTCGTACACATTCTCGAGATCAACCAACTCAAAGCATGAGACATAATGATTTGAACCCAATTCTTTATTCACACTTTCTTATATGTACAAAAACGTCGTGCCTGATTGGTTCTTACGAAAAATCGACTCTGATTGGATAACACGAAAAAGAAGGCGAAAAAGACTTAGTCCGAATCTGAAAAGTAATGAGCATAGTCCGTGTTCTTACAATCTTGACCGTACTCATTATCACAGTCTTCCTCATAGGTATCCATGGCATAATATTTACAATTTCTCCAATCACATTTACCGGGTCTCCACTTCAGGGCTTCCTCCTCGTCCCCCTTCACATAGAATGCTTGACGCATACTCTCTCTACACTCACCACACAGGTCATCCTCCTCCGCTTCAAGGGCACGGAAGAAAAAGCGATCCTTCCACAGATCACGCTGACGCATGATATCGTAGATCAACTCTTCCAACTTCAGACACGTTTCCTTGTGAGCGCACCTGTTGAAAGTCAGTATCTCCTCCACCCTGGGACTCTTGTCGTTCTCCAACACCCGTCGTGACAGGTCGCGAGCGAACCGCAAGGGTTCAAACAGATCACGGATGACATCGCTCATCATGTACGTGAGGTTATTCGTGGCGATCAAACAGGCACGCTCGGCGTCCAGGGAGGGATCCCGACAATGAACGAATTTGAATTGACCGCTACCACTTCTGTACATCACGCGACACCACTCACCACAGAACAAAAACACGTGTTCGTTCTTCTTCATCATCTCCAAAATCGTACCACCCCAGTCAGGATGACGTCTCATCAAGAGCTCAAAAGACCACAGACTATCGGGTATTTGACCTAACGGTTCGAAGAGATTGTCAAAAATGTACAGGTCCACCTTGGCATCCGGAATGGCATCGAGATCTCTTAAAGTGTGTACCTTCTGATCCACGATCTGCTCCACGAGGTCCCGAATCTGGTTCGAGTTGCTATAGTAAGTCATCTTGAAACCCACCCTCAGACAAACTCGTTAAACTTCTTTCCTTTTCGATCCGCTCGCTTCGTGATCTGGAAGTCCGACAAATGAGGATAGCAACTATGGTCGCACCAGTCAATCAAGTGCCTCTGGAGCCTATAGTACAAAGGAGAGACAAGACGTAACTCCAATTCAATTATCCTCCCGTGTAACGGTCTTTCGCCTTCTTTTTCGATTGTATCCAAAACGTCAGAAGCTCGATTCAACTGTTGTCTAAGATCTTCAAGGATCTCTTCAAAGTCCTTGTCAGTCAAAATCCTACAGGTCATCACCGCGTCAAGAGCAAGTCGAGAATGATTCACTGCGTCCAACAGGCTCCTTTTATACCCGCGCCGTAGATCCACTTTCACTCCGTACTTTCCCGGATCACGTGCCCTTTTTCAGATCCACCAATCGGAACGAAGACCGTCACATGATCCCATCGCGCCACACGTCACTGATTGGTCGTCAAAAACGTCCATAAAGTCGAACCACACATTCCATCACGAGTCACTTTTCAGCAGAAGTCGTCATGGATTCACACGTCGAACCCGTCAGGAAAAAGAAAAAATCGTCCAAAAAGAAACTGGAACTGCTCTTGCCCCAGAGAGTGGAAGGAGAAGTAGGAGGTAAACAACTACAATCCACTTTAGATAGATGGTTATTCAAAAAACCTCGTGCCAGACTCCGTTTCAACGAACGCGTCCTCTTCAAAGAAATCACCCCGGACTCGGTCAGTTGGACCACCGTCCCTCTCAAAGGCTTCTCGCGACCCTGGAGCGCCTTTTCGATCCAACGTCAAGAATGTAGAAGCCAAATGAAAAGTAACCATCGCAAGCGAAGGCAAAGACCGACCCCCAAGAACGTGCGAAAAACCACCCACATCCTAGAAACCATGCGACGTGAAAACACCTTGTTGGGATACTAACTCGTTCTCTATCTTCACAGACTCAAAGCTACCTGCCATTCAAGGCGGATGCATGACCGTGATCAGAGACTCACCTCCTCGAACCGTGCAAGTCCTGGAAGCCATGGGACTCGACAAATTCAAGAAAGACGACCTCGTAGAAGTATCACCTGAAGTGGATGACCGAGGAGAATTCACCGAAGTCCAAGTGTTGGAGGAATTCGACCCCGATCAGTTCCTGAACCAACTGAAACCCCAAGATCCCACTTGCCCGCGTTGTATGGTACCCATGGAATATGGAAGAGTGAAAACCCCAGACGGTGGTACCTGGTGGGAGTATTACCGATGCCCCTCTTCCAGATTCTACACCAAGTGTTATGTGACCTGTGGCGTCAAAGAGGTGGGCACTTACCTGAGACGCGTCGAAGAACAGACCCACCCCTGCTACAGGAACATCGACCCGGCTCGTTTCCGATGTCTATGCAGCAAATCCCTGGTCTTAGCCACCTCCCACTCCCAGTCCAACCCAGACAGGCTCTATCTCAAGTGTCCCAAGCGTACCTGCAAGTTCTTTCAATGGATCGACGAATACCCACGAGGAGTCGCCAAAGCCATACTGATCAATGGACAGGCCCCAAACTAAGAAAAAGACAGACACAGTTTTTTGTAAAAACACACTCTGATTTTTATTTCACACTATTTACATGTTGGGTAATTTGTCCTCCGCGTCGATCATGGCTCGCATCGTTACTTGATCACAATGGTTGAAAGTACTATAATAATCGTTTATTGATTGATATCCCGAAGAAAAAGAGGGCGCCGGTCAATAGGACAGTGCACACGTCCCACCCTGTAATAAGTGGAATGACCAATAAAAAGTTGTTTTTGTTCTATTTTCAGACTCCATGTCTCGATTTCCTAACCCTCAATGTCTATGGTGCAAGGAAGGATACACTTTCAAACACAGTATCAGAGACTACTTCCTGACACCCTGTTGCGACCAATTCTTTCACGGAACCTGTAAAGCCCTCCACACTGAGCGGTTGAAACCCTCCGAAAGACTCTGCCCTCATTGCAAAGCCGTGAATTTCGGACTGCCTCCCGATGACAATCCCAAAACCAAGTCCTAAAGAGGTAAGCGCTTCAATGGTCTAATGGTTAAGACGTTGAGTTGTGGCCTCAAAGACCCAGGTTCGATTCCTGGTCGGGGCATTAAATTTTTTCTTTTTTCTTTTTAGAGACCCCTGGCCTGTAAAATCCGTTTGGACGAACCCCACCCCGACGAAAAAATCACGCAACAAACCATGTACATTCTCTCGTTAAAGGATCTTTCTTAGTGTTACAGGCATGAATAAAAATGTTTTTTCACTCCTCTGATTCTGGTGGTGGTGGTGATTTTTTTACAATTTGTTTGATTAATGCTCGGTACGCCAACTCGTCTCGGTCCTCCCAACTGCTCTTCCACGCTTCCCATCCGTCCTCAAATCCATCCGACAACTTCTCCAAACACACAGGGTCTTTAAACGAGATGGACTGGTCATCAAACATCTTCTCAGACAGCATTCTTCTGAACCTCATCACCTCATCCGCCAGCTTCACCACCTCTTTCCTCAGAATGACATCCATAGCGTGAGAAACGGCGCATTTCATTATCTTTCCAAGAATACCGTCATGAACAGCATCCATCACCCTCGCGGCAAGTTCTTCTATCTTCTCCTCTTCAGAAACCTCATCCGCCTTCGTCTTGCTCTCCTCTGAAGACATGTCTTATTATCGTCGATCTCAAAACAATACTCACTCCACACTCACGCAAACCCTTTTATTTCTTCCATCCGAACCTCGATATCGTGGATTGGCTATCGCCTTATTTGGACATGCGCGTCACAACCTCGATCTCATATTCTCCTTATTTGGGTATGTGCAAAAAATGGCGGCCATCTTGTTTATGCAAATCGAAAATACTGCCATCTGATTGGTCGAGAGCCAATTTTAATGATATGCACTGCCTTCTGATTGGTTACCGCCCCTATAGACGTCCTTTACTACTCATTTGTACTGGAAGTCCTACCAAGACAAGATGATGGTCAAATTGAAGGAATTAGGTCAGGTGGTAATATCTGGAGATGGAAGGCATGACAGCATGGGGCATAGTGCGAAATTCGGTGCATACACCATATTTTGTTGCACTTTGCCCCTTATCATTCACTTCTCTCTTGTTCAGGTAATGGCATGGTCATGATATGGTTGATGAAGTCCTGTTGGGGTAAATTCTGACAAGTGACATGGTCCAAAAAGAATCAATGACACAGAGAATTAAATGTTATGTCAAAACAAAATCTTGCTCACCGAATCTCGGACAGGTCAGAGATTAAGAGGAATAAAGATAAAGTACCGACATTTTTTTTCTCTTAAGACATCATAATCAGGTCGCATGCTGCTAACAGTGTTTGTTCATATGTTGTGGTTTAAAATTTTCTTTGGTTTAAATTTTTTCAAATTGATCAGCCTGATTTATAGTGTCCTTTTTCGGTTTGAGTGTTTCAGATAATGATGTTCTAAAGGAAATAAAAGGAAATAAAAATTTATACCTACATGTATAATGGAAAAATTAAACCAAAGACAAAATTGAACAGCAAGACATACATCTACTGGTCCATCTAGTGTGTTTCACTTAGACAACACTTTTAAGATACATTCTTCTATGTTGTAGAGGAATGTTGCAGCAAGCAGCCCAGCTATGGAGTTCCTTGGGTTTAAGAACTGCATGGCATATCTCCTTGGATGTGGTCTGATGATCAGCACCCTGATAACCGATAGACATGCATCCATCCGAAAATACGTGAGAGAGCAACAGAAGAATATGAAGCACTACTTTGACCTATGGCATATAAAGAAAAGTAAGAATCCAATTATCTCTAGAAGTGGATTCTTCAGAGTTCCCAAAGTTACTTTATATCTGGTTGTCTTTTTTTGGTAGCAGGCCTTGTCTGTTAAGAGCTCATTATTCTGAACCACAACTGCACAGGGCAATTTTGTTAAAAAATAATTTTGTGTAACAATGATCATTACAAGTTAACATTGTTTCCAGTTAAATATACAGTAGGATGGAAGAATAACTTATCAAATATGGTGTATTTTTATCCTTAGAGATCCACAAGGTTCTAACAAGCATTAGCAAGGAAAGTGGCTGTGCATCTTTGATCAACTGGATCAGACCCTGTGAAAACCATTTCTTCTGGAGTGCTACATCGACTTTGTCTGGAAATGGCAATGTTATATATGCTAAATTTAAATCTTTCTTGAGTCATGTTATTAACAAGCATGATAATTTAGATGATCCACTTTTTAACAGATGCAATCATGGTGAAATAAAAGACAGGACATGGCTTGAAAAAGGTAGTGTAATAGTTGAATTACATGTACATGATGTAGTTCGTGGAAATATCCACTTACCCCCCACCCTCCCCTTACACAAACACCACCACCCCTCTCCATGGAAGTGATAAGAAAGTGCACTTTTGAGATAACAAAGCAAGTGATTAAGCGTGTGTGCAAAATATTAACAGAGTTGCTTATTTGTTGTCATAGATTCCCCAGTATATTATGAGAAAATGTGCTCTGCCCTGAACAATGCTTCCCTGGTCAGTGGGATCAAACAGGCCTCGCCTGAGGCACAAACCAGCTGCTTGGAGGGCTTTCACTCTACACTTAACCAGTTTGCACCAAAAATGATAGCCTTCTCATTTATAGGAATGTATTACAGGTTGGTTGTCCAATCAATCCTTTTCATAAATAGACAATAAACTGAATTAGAGTAATTGGAATGACAAATAAATTGTCTGGATTAATAGCAATGGATTACTTATGTACCAAGAACAGTATTATCGACATTGCATGCCCACCTTCTGACAAGGATTGGCCAGTGGTGAAGGAAATTGACTCTCTTCTATAGTGAAATGCCAGGCTTTAAATGCAGTCATTTTATCTGAAATCTCAGCACATTCTAATTTTTGTTTGCTCGTTTTTTGAAAGGCACATCATTGCTGCTTTATATTTCAATCTCAACCTGTTGTGAGAAGTGAAAAAAAATGCAGATGGTACAGAGCAAGTGAAAGTGGTGCGGCCAAAATTTAAAAATGGCGAGGCCACTGTCCGTGATGTGAAAGTGGAGCCCAACTATGGCAAAATACATATCTACATGTAGATTAAAATAAAGGTGTTGTACATGACCTGAACCACCAGAATTCTGCTAAAAGTATGAATTATTTTCTGATTTTTTTTTCCTTGTCCACTAAATAAGAGGTGTGTCCTATTATTATTGCAGATTATGTGGAGGATATATACAAAACATATATTGAATCTCAGGAAAAAGGCCAGCTTGGGGTTGCCATGTGGGAATTGAGTGACATGAATCCCCCACCGATGAATACAATGTTGGAAAGGCAATCAAGGGAGGAGGCCATTGTTAAGAGGGCAGAAAGGAAAGGAAATACAGTCAAAGATGTACCCCCGACAACACCTGGTAATTTCAATAAAATACAAAAAGTACCATTCAACCCTAGTCAGGGTCAGTGTGTTATGTTCTTTGACATATCACTTTCACTGTTCTTTTCTAGTCTGATGAAGAAATGCTTTATACTGAATGCCATGGAAAATGGGTTGAATTTTAAATGCCTTGTCTGCCAGTGACAAAGATGCTATAATGAAATACCTTAAGAATATACTCCCAAAATTTTGGTTTTCCTATTTGCCAATAAGAAATCAAACTTTTAAGACTTCAATGGCTCACTTTATTATCCCCTGAATCCCAGTTAAATGCATGGCTTATCACACAAACACCATTTGTTTTAAGTTACAGAGACTCATGGAATCCAGCAGCTGCCACAGGCCACTAAAGGAAAGCCCCACTTCTGTTCCACATGCCAGCAGCCTATGAGAGACACAAAAATGTGACCACCTGCCCAAAAAATCAGAAGGGAATCTAAATGAAGCAAATTGAGAACTTCAGAGAAATAAATATTCCAATTTATTTAACTATGAAACAATGTTCAATTAATGTCTATGAGCTGTCCATCATTCAACATCTTCAGTTTCAAAACCAGCATATGAAGATTTCTCCTCTGGAAATGTTGTTCTTATTGCATGGTATGTGCATGCAGGCAAAGGTATCCTCCTCCCACCCAAGTATCCATGGACAAGGCGAGTAAATTCTCGATAGGAAATACCACGCAGAAACCTATTATGAAAAAAATGATATTTAGATGAAAGGGTAGTGTCACAACAGAGAATTCTACATTCTAGCTCATTTTGTATTTTGTTCGATTTATATTAAAAAATACTTGTATCCAGCTCAGTTTTGTTTCTTGGATATAAATATGTATATACAGTAGAAAGAGATATTTTTCTGGATAGAGTGCATGCGTGCATGGACATGCATGGAAAATTTTCTGACAACTCTGTCCAATATCTGTCCATAAATTTCATGCAATAGAATTTCTATCTGAGACAAATCCTAATCAAAGGTTTTCAAATATTTTTGTGGGAAAATGTACTCAATCTGGAAGTAAAATTGATGAGATTAACATAATTATAATGAGGTATATCTTAGTGGAGAATTTTTAACAACTAGAAGTCGACTAAAAAGGTTTTAAAGGAACACAAGCCAACAAACATGCAAAAAGTGCAGTGTGCAAGAATTTGGACAGCATACAAACTTCAATATTTTCACAATCAGAATAGTGTGTTAGTCTCAGTGAGTAGAAACAGGCAAATTAATAAAACAGTTTCTATTTACCTGTTTTCCGTTCCAGTCTGATGATACTTCGTCTTATTTCTTGTCTGGTATTTATCAGCAGCCAACCGCAAACTCCACTTTTGCAGGCAAACTTGGCTGAATCCGGGATGCTGCGTAACACAGTTCGGCTTTGTGCCCACTTCTTTGATTACCATTTCACTAGATAGACACTTCACACACTCTTCTATTTCCATGCAGCACTGGAATTCGTTGGGGTTTTGCAGATTCTCCGCACTACATTTGCACCTGTAGAGGAACCAGCAGTTAGTAAGCCTTGACTAATCCATGTAAAAAACAAACAATACAGGAAACACTGCACTCTAGGTCTGACTCACCACGAATTTACGACTTGTTTCCCATCGTAATGATCCTGGAGCTTTCGCTCGAACTCAACTTGCATTTCTTGCCTTTTTTTGTATTCTGAAAGCCACTCTTCAGTTGCTATCGGCTCGTCCTCATAGGGTTTGTAGATGTCTGGGTCTGGCTGGGAAACTTGCTCTTCGCCTAAATTTTCATCGTCTTCGACTTCAATATCGCCAATGTTGATGTGGCCAGGGATAAAATTGTACTCTGAATCATCAGAATCGTAGCTCCTTTTGGAATTAGAGTCGTCGTCTGACATTTTGGAAGAAGAAGACTGAAAAACCGGAGAACACGTGTAACTCGCTATATTTGTTTGTTGTGTTTTGTTGCATGTTATGGCCAAGATACCGGGTTGACGTCACAACTTATTAGTGCCAGTCCCCCGTATGGCGCGTTTTTTACTCCGAGAACCATGATTTCGATCGGCTTTTAAAAATCGGGATTAACTCCAAATCTTATTTCGCTGCTTTTTTTGTTTATTTTATATATCTACTTTTGAAAAAGAAAGATATTAGGTAAGGGTGATAGGCACTTTAAAATTAGAAAACTAGCTACTGATAGTTCAAATCTGTCATTTTGGTCAAGACAGTGCACCCAGATAAAACGATTCTGACAGAAAATTTCGATGTCACATGGCCTTTTCACTACAGCGTCCATCTTTAAACTGAAGGGTCACATCTAACGTTTTTGATAATATACCTCAAATGCAATGCATCATGGGATATATGCAAATTCCCCCCTTACATGGACTCATACATTTGTATGCTTAGGAAGAACAAGACGATCTAAGATCGTAAGCCAGGCTGTAGCTAGACAAGCTACTATGAGTGTTGATCATTTGTGGTGCGCAGTGGTTCCAAAAATAGCATGTGGGATATGTACCATGGTAATCACAACAATTACAATTTCCTCAAATGTAATTGGTGCATAAACTGGTGTATTTTGCTCTAATTAATCTGCAAAGTTGTAATCGGACAGTTTAATCAGACAGTTGGCTGTAACTGGACTCATGTAATCGGACAGTTACATGAGCCAATCATTTTAAGTCCTCTTCACTAAATCCATCAATAACAACATTGATTATGGTCACTATAGTAACCAATTCAAGAGACTGACTTTGTAAAATTGTGAAGGTTTAGTTTCCAGTGACTGTTTTGAAAGAGACTTAATAGCCATTTTGCAAGCTATTCCCATGTTCTTACTTATCATATTCAAAAATGACTATTAAAAGCTATTTTTCAAATAGTGGAAAATTGTAATCATTTCGTCATGATTAATCGGCAACAGGACATCAGGTCGTCCATTTCAAATATCTTATAACCCCCATGATAGATACTGACACCAATACTTTCTATTGTCAGAATAAATGAGGGATAGTTTTGTGACAAGAGTGATTCATAAGCCCTGTCTTTAGACATAATGTACTGATATCCCTCAATTATCGAGTCACAATGATGTAGATTGCCAGTGCAGCTTTCACTCTAATTAAGCTGGTAAATTATTTTTCTCGGACATAGCGATCTCCAATCATTAACGACAGTTTTGTTTGCATCAAATGCACCTGCCCTGTACACTGTGACAGTGTTGAATACCATAATTGATTACTATCTCTATAATTTGCACCAGGTCATTACAGCTATGTATTCCCTTTATATTATTATAAATCAAGGCACTCGAACTCGTAGCAACACATTGTTTTCCAGCATCTTCACCGAAGTACATAATATCACCTTGAACATATGGTGGCAAATGATTCTTAGAGTAGGATCAATACTATGTACAGGATTTGTTTCTATGTCACTACACAGAGTAGCACAATCACCTATGTGGCTTGCATTCTTGTACACAGTTGATGATGTATTACAGCTATACGTATACAAAGATAGATATTTGCCCAGACTCTCTACAACTCAACAATTTTTGATTCAGTGTTGACCGTGTAGAATGCCATTTCTTTTTCATCTTTTGTACAAACTTGATACTGTCATTTTTTATCCTAATTCATGCGATCACTCCTCAAAACTAAAAATCATCACAATTCAATAAATAGTCAAGAATCTGGGATATGATAGAAGATTGATAGATAAACAGCCTCGCCAAGGATTACATTTCTGCAGTTTTTCACTTGCACGTTATCTGGGGAAGTGTTTCACCCAAATTTTTTAGAGCTTTGGCGGCCGTAAAGTAACAGAAACATCTGTCATTGAGTTTTGCAATTGAAAAAAAGTTGTTACTCTAGAGTTCCGACATGTTGAAACTGATGCTTCTTCTAGTGCAAGAATTGTCCAGTCAGCAAGAACTAAAGTGATAAGTCATCCTTTGACCTACGCAACAGCCCTCTCGGGTGGCCATTTGATGTCACGCAAAGCAGAAGCTTGGAAACTCAAACGTGCCCTATTACAAAACGAAGAGTCTTGTCAAGCTAAAATGTTGTGAAACGTCAAGTTCCTAAAGGGTCTTCTATCTGATAAAACTAAAACCTCCGAAGAAGAGGTAATTTTTTTAAAAAATGACTGCATCCCATGAAAACCAAGAATAGATCACCACATTATTTGATACCACACACACATTCCTGCACAACATGGGAATATGATATACACATGTAAGCAAGAAAACTAATGGAAAAATAACAGCCGATAATGCACTCTTTTCGAGCAAAAACAAAATCAATGTGATAATCATGACAGAGGTCACATAAATATGACAATTACATTTCTCTTCACTCTGATGAAAGCCACTTTTGCAGACAAACATGGCAACTTTGTTGTAGTTTCCCGAGTTTCATTACGATGTACATTGTCTTTCTCAGCACTTAAAACTTTCATCAATTCTGAAGTAACACTCTGTCCATATTTTCTATTTATTGATAACCCATTAAGTCATTTGAAGAAGCTAATCATAAAAGGGGATAAGTGACGATTTTGGTTGCTTTTCTTTTTTTTTGCTCCAAATTAGCTGAATTTTTACATGTGGTCTTCAGTGTGATAGAAAAACGTGGTTCTGTATTTTTGTTGTTGGTTTTTGCTTTGTTTTCGAGTTAAAACGTAGGCAAAAGACTTGGCTTTTCATAGCCATGTCTTTAGGAGTTTATTTGTTGAACAGCAAACAGGCAGACTGTTTATAGTGTATGAAATCAAAACCAAATCCCACAGCATATAGAGCGGAAATCTGGGAACAGATTGTTTGCATCGGCTATTGTGACGTGAACACAACACGTGAATCGATTGAGCGTCAAACGAAATGCCATCAAACAAAAAAGAGATGTGCCGCATTAGAGCTCTGTCAACTAATATCTTAAGCATTGTTTTAAAGTACCTTGTATGCCTGCCTGGTGGTTGAGAGGCATCATAAAGCCTCGATAAACCCGTAAGTCATCAGCACATTTTAAAGAATCAAAACGTGTTCTGAAACTTCGAAGGCAGCTGATATACCGTAATCGTGTTATCAGCATTCAAAGTCAGATTGAGCCAGGTAGCAAAGTCCAAGAGCAGTTCTTGCCCAAGAAAAATACCCTCTGGTGAGTTGTGGCCCATTTGCCAAGCGTTGCTAGTGTCAAAGTTTGGAAAGTGAGAACTGGTTTTAGGGTGATAAAATTTGTCTTGTATCGACCGCCATGTTTTCCCGCGCACGAGGTGTAAAGACCCTTCCCGGCATGCATTGCGATTACGTTCTGTAGACATTTCTCAAACTGGTAACTAGATTTAAACATAATAATGGCCAGCAAGTGGCGATCGATTGTAACAGATCTGTGATCCAGTTTGTGTTGATTTTATTTCAAATGGGCATGATTTGTAGTGTTTTGAGCTTCTGGGATCAGGGGACATGCAGATGTATGGAGACCCGTACGTTGCGCAGAAGGGTTAATCTGTTAATCTGTCAGCCCTATTTATAGAGCGTTTTCACGTGGAGTCATCAAATTCTTAAATCCAAAACTAAACAGCCACCAAAGTTGTTATCCTCATCAGGCATAAGAGGTACCAGCGCATTTTGAACTTGGAAGTTATGGCGGTGCGTGACATAAAGCTACGATCGCGTTTGTCGAAAACTATGTTTTATCTCGCGATTTTTTAGCCATTTAAGACGCTGCCATATTTGGAAAAGTGCTTATTGAAATGTTTAGTTGTTTTATTTTATTTTTATTTACACCTTTTTTGACCTGAAATCAACATTTTTGAGCTTACACGTTGCGTGAAATTACCATTTTCAGGAGCCCATCATGGGCTCCTACCATTTTGCTGTTTTCTAAGTGAAACCAACATCCTTGCCGTCACGCATTAGCGTCAAATCAACATTTTAACCTATTTAGACTTGAAATCAACATCATTGAGCTTATGCGCCACGTGAAATTACCATTTTGCTGTTTTCTAAGTGAAATTAACATCCTCGCCATCAAGCGTTAATGTGAAATCAACATTTTAACCTATTTAGACCTGAAATCAACATCATTGAGCTTATGCGCTGCGTGAAATTGACATTTTGCTGGTTTCTAAGTGAAACCAACATCCTTGCTGTCACGCGTTAACGTGAAATCAACATTTTAACCTATTTAGACCTGGAATCAACATCATTGAGCTTATGCTTTGCGTGAAATTGACATTTTGCTGGTTTCTAAGTGTAATCAACCTCCTTGCCGTCACACGTTAACGTGAAATCAACATTTAAACCTTTTTTGACCTAAAATTAACATTTTTGAGCTTATACATTGCGTGAAATTGGCCTTTTGCTGCTTTCTAAGTGAAATCAAAGTCCTTGCGGTCGCGGTGGGCCGAGCCTTTGTTATAATAAACTGAGGCGAGACTTCGACTTATAACAAAGGCTTGGCTTGGCTATTATAATAAAGGATCAGCTCTGTTTATCATAACAAAGGCCCGGCTTCGTTTATTTGCAGCCTCAGTGGGAAAAGGGCGTTAGATATTTTAATCAAAAGTGAACTTTGTCGAAAACGCTCCAAATATCGCATGCAGTTTTGTTTAGGTATGTTTAGCAATGTCCCATAGTTTTTCCGCTAAACTTTGCTTCGTTTTCGGGATATTGCGTATGCAAAAAACCACTTGATTTTCCTAGCGGAATCTTTATAAAACAAAGCAAAAACCAGCGGCAAAAATACAGGGACACATTTTTTATTACATTGAAGACCACATGCAAAAATTCAGCTAATTTGGAGCAAAAAAAAAGAAAAGCAACCAAAATCGTCACTTATCCCCTTTTATGACTAGCTTCTTCATTTGATTTCTGGTTCAGTTTGTTCTAGTAATACCTTTGCAAAATCAGTCGTTTTTCTTGCTATTTTAAATTTGCAGAACGACTGGTTTCAAAATATATGCTCATTGACTACGCCATCTTTTAGAGGGATCTACCACTAATGGTGAGCAAGTCTGTGTTTGAACGTAGAAAAGACAGTGCCATTTGTTAACAAATTTGACATAAATCTTTACCTTTCGGCATTGTTTCCAGCATCGACTTCGACATCCTGGAAAGAACGTTGAACCTTAACGATGAGTCTGCAGTATTGCCCATTGCACGTGACTGAGCTTTGATACAAAATACGAGGGTAAACTTATAGTCGGATCGTCCAACTAATGATTGGTAATGAAGTCCCAAGTACTGGCTACAAAACCCAGTTGTCAAGTACATCACTTGGAGAGAAGATAACATTTGAGAAAAAATCCTCGTGTGGCTACTTTCGTGAACAGCTGTTAGAAAGCTACCCAAAACTAAAGGAAGGAGGGGGTTATTGTTGAATTCACTTCTTCTGTCATGATGGGGTGAAATTTTAAAGATTCAAAGATCACACTCAGAACACATGAGTCAGTTACATTAGACCCGAAGGAACAAGATCCAGGGATTTTTTTATTACACTTATGTACTACATGTATGAGTTCATATTCTGTAACACCCCCACTTGATCTCATATTGACTAGGACATAACCATGTTTACATAATTATCTTATCAAATGTGAAATGTAACAAAATTATACACAATTATGAACGGGAACAAAGTTTTATTAACTAAAACCATGCATTTTATCCAAAAATGTAATGCCTAAATTTCTGCAACTTTGTTGCTGCCTTAGTCATCAAGTCAGCTGCCATGTCTGCTGTGGGACAACATTTGACAACAACCTTACCAGTGTTTTGCACTGTTGGGATGAAATGATAATGGACATCAATATGCTTCAATCTCTGCTGATTTACAGGGTTTTTAGATCGAACGATTGCACCCTGACTTTCCTCAAAAATCACAACTGGTCCACACACCTCATCGATGTCTCTTAACAGTTGAGTGAGGTACAAACCCTCCTGCACAGCTGCCGACAGTGCAATGTACTCTGCCTCGCAAGATGACAGCGCCACCATTGGCTGTTTCCTTGACTTCCAGGAAATAAGAGGGCCAGCTTTGTTTAGACTGAAACAGTACCCACTGGTACTTTGCCTATCATCTGCTGATGACGCCCAGTCAGCATCACTATAACCAACCAAACTTAGGCCATCATCACATTTCCTGTAACACAGCTCACAGTGGAGAGTGCCGTTCAAGTGCCTTAAAACATGTTTCACTACAGTCCAGTGTTCCTGAAGTGAGCTAGACAGAAACTTTGACAACCTAATTACAACCCATCATATGTCTGGTCTGGTACATAACATAAACCAAGCTACCAATAGCTTCACAATACCTTCTGGGATCACAATGTGTTTCACTACCAAACTCAAGCTTCTGCTCAGAAGGTGTGGCCCTTAGCTTGCAATCAGACATTTCAAACCTGTCAAGGATTTTGCTTAAGTATCTTCTCTGGCTCATCTTGACAAAACCAACACCCTGTTCAAAATCAATACCTAAGAAATATGAAAGTCTACACAGGTCCTTCAAGCAGAATCTCTCCTGCAGCATTTGTTTAACCTCAGACATCAGAACCATGTCACTTGCTGCAATAATGATGTCCTCAACCCAAACAAGTATTACAACCATTTTACTCCCAACCTGTTTAGTATACATACAGTTGTCAACTGGACTCTGAACAAACTGGTTATCTAGTAGGAAACAGTGTAACACGTTGTTCCAATTTCTACCTGATTGCTTCAATCCATAAAGGGATTTGTTTAACTTATACACAAGTCTCCCATTAGAACTACTAGGGGCTTCAAAACCTTCAGCTTGGTACACATATATCTCACAATCAATGGGAGCATTTAGGCATGCCATTTTGACATCCATCTGGTGTAGAATTAAATCATGTTGTGCTGCTTTTAGCAACAGAGCACGTACTGATGTGAGATTTCCTGTAGGGGCAATTGTTTCCTGATAATCTACACCTCTCACTTGACTATAGCCTTTAGCAACATACCTGTAACGTTGTCCAAAGAAACAGCTCCAATGATAAAGGACACAGAAGTTCCAGATAAACACAACACTATTTATTGAAGTCTTTGTTGAGCATAAAACCAAGATGCGGGTAACATACAGGGCCTTAGTGACAAACCCGTGCCCAGGGCCTGGCGCTAATCATGCATAAATCAACATTGTTACAATACCTAGCCTTGTAGGTTTTAGAACCGTCAGAACCTTTGATAGTGTACACCCAATGGCCCCCTACTGAATTCCTACCCCCTGGTAGAGTGGTTAGAATAAATGTTTCATTCTGGATAAGAGAATTCAGCTCTTCTTTCATTGCTGCCTTCCAATTTTCTGACTCAGGAGATTCAATTGCTTCTTGGTATATCTGGGGAAAAGCTGAAACCTTATAACAATAATCAACACTAGATAATACCTGGTCACTCTCAGCAATAACCTCATTCAGATCAGTAACATTCATTATGCTGGGCATCTCCTCTCCCTCGTGGGGTATCTTGCACCTTCAGTCACAGATTGGGGGTTCCCATCAGTTTTGTCTTCAGTCACAAGCTTCTCAGCCTGCTCACCTGAGACTTTCTCCAACCTATCAAAATCAGATGCACTACACATATCTGGGTTAGTGTTCACCACCTGTTTACCTCAGATTTCCTCAGACCTGTCAAGACCAGATGCACTACACATATTGGGGTAAGTGTTACAGCGTAACAACATGAAATCCTCTTCATCACATGACAGACTTCCTGCTTGAGTGTGTTTCTTATTAACACTGTTCGAAGGAAATTTGAGCACCCTGTGCTTCATCACCTTACCAATCTCTGGGAAATGCACAAGGTAAGTGGGGCTTAACTTGTACCCCAGAAAAATCCCTTTGGTACACCCTAGGGTCTAGCTTCTTTTTCTCTTGCTTGTAGGCATAACATCAGACCCAAAAACTCTCGTGTTAGACAAGTTAGGTCTCAGACCTGTGAGAGCAAAGTAAGGTGTTTGCTTTAACCAATTGTTATAGCACCCATTGTGTGTGTATGCTGTTGCCATAACAGCATATGGCCAGAACACCTTAGCTAAACTGGCTAGTATGAGTAGGCATCTCCCCATTTTAAAGAGGGTTCTCCAGTGTCGCTCGGCTGTACCGTTCTGGTGGGGTGAATAGGGGGCAGAGGTATCATGCATTATGTGATTCCTCCTGAGAAGTGCCTCAATATTCACAGAAGTAAACTCACCACCACTGTCGGATCTCATACATTTCACCTTACCATAGGGGGCTGAATCTACCAAAAATCTCTCTGTAGCAGCCACTGTGTCACTCTTGTTCCTCAGAAAGTAAACAAAAACTGCACCTGAAAAATCATCTGTGAAGGCCAAACAATATTTAAAACCTTCCTTAAAGGTGGATCAACAGGTCCAGCGAGGTAAGTATGAACTAACTCTAGCACGGCAGTTGCACGTGCGTCAGGCTTTCTATTCCTATTCTGTGTGAGTTTTCTTAGTATACATACATTACAGTTGCTAGGTTTACTAGAACTCTCAGGGCTAACCTTCATACCATCTACAACATGCTCTAGTTTCTTAATGTCATCATAATTGCAGTGTCCTAGGATTTGATGCCACTCATTCGTAGGGCGTACACAGTTTACGGAATCAGAGACAGTGATGTTATCATATGTGTTCAAATAATACAATCTGCCATGCTTCTCAATGACAAACTTTTTGCCATCCTTGTATGTCAACTCAGCAGAATCTGGCTGGAAAGTCACACTGGCACCCCTTTCTGTTGCAGCTTGAACTGAGAATATGTCCTCAGGGTAAGATGGTATGAACAGAGTATTTTGCAAAGTTGCCTTCACAGGTGTTCCAGACGAATCGACGATAGTAATATCAACATCTCTTTTTAGGGCAACATTATTTGCTCGAGTTCCATTTGCTAATTCAATGAAGTGTTTGTCTGGTTTAAATGTGTCATCAAACTTTGTGAACTTAGACAAATAACTAATAATATGAGCAGTTGCACCGTAATCAACTAATAGAAAGTTTGGTTTCCCAGATATAGGCTTACCAGAGACATTCTCATCCTCATGGGCATTAGTCTCCAAAAACAAATGAGTGTTCAATGTCCTGGTCTGTTTTCTCAGATAATTGATTAACCTTGTCACCTTTTTTTGTTCTATGACAACATGCTTGATCACTGTGCAACCTTGAGCAACAAGTATTGCACCACTTCCCTCCTCTGGGCCGGCAGGTTTCTTTTACAGGTCACACGTCACAGGTCACAGGTCACAATCAAAAAGCACTCAGTAAAACTCGCAATGTAACAATTTTCCGAGATTCCCAAGAGGTTTATTGATTTTTCCATGCAACAAACCCTAACTAAAAATGTTGTACTGTATAATTTTAATGAAAAAATTTCTAGGGGTGATATATGTACGAAATGGGTTGAAATGTAGCTTTCAGACATGTGGTGTTACATATATTTTATCGTAATAAGATAATTCATTATGATAGCAAATTGAACTGTTTTATTTCTATCTTTTTTTGAAATCTTTACGAGTATGTACTAAACAGAAACAAGAGGGTCCCCTATACCTCTTGTGAAAACAATTTCACGCATAAGTGATTGGCCTTTTCACACATCACAAAAAATTCAGAAACAGCTTCACGTTCACAGAAAAAAAGAAGCAATCACTTTTCACGTGAAAATGCAAAGGCTAAATCATGTGTCACGTAAAAATACAAATTCTATCCACGTTTCGCAAAACATGTAGAACCCTCCATTTTGATGCATCAAAATGCAGTGTGTGACGTAAGTAAATGCATAATTCACGGATCACGAAAACATGGAAAACCAGTTTCCCAAGGACGGAAAAATGTAGATTCGCGAATCATGGAAAATATAAATCCTCATTCACACTTCACACAAAGCAAAAATGCTCATTCACGCATCACGGAAAAAAGTATAGGGGACTCTCAAACAATAGTAGCCCATGTTCGATATATCTAAATTCTAACATGACTTCAAGGCTTTCTGGTTGAAATTCCATATTTGGGTTTTTGCTTTGTTGTAAGTCTCATAAATCCGGATATTAAAAGATGCTGTGGTGTTCACAAATTTGCAATGTTTTTTAACCAGAACGCCTCAAAGCCACGTTA
>NW_028301576.1:25665000-25712500 GCF_042242905.1 Orbicella faveolata
GTGACTCTAACGTAACTCCCTT
This sequence comes from Orbicella faveolata, assembly GCF_042242905.1. NCBI lineage: Eukaryota > Metazoa > Cnidaria > Anthozoa > Scleractinia > Merulinidae > Orbicella > Orbicella faveolata. Next base: position 25,665,023 of record NW_028301576.1, read on the forward strand.
TAATGTGGCTCAGGAAAAGTTAGAAACCTTTTATGAAGCAAAAACTAAAGGAATAATCATATGTGCATGTGCTCGTTGGCATGAGCATGGAGAAAAGAGCAAAAAATACTTTTTAAACCTCGAGAAAAGAAATCATATAAAAAAGCATATGAGAAAACTTCATATAAGCGGAGCAATTAAAACGGATCCATTTTGTATATTAAAGGAGCAAGAATGGTTCTACAAAAACCTGTACAAAAGCAGTACTACCGATCCAGATATTGCAACGAAAATTTCTTCTTTCCTTAATGATTTACATATACCCACACTTTCTGAAGACCAGAAAAAATTTTGCGAAGACAAAATTTCAGCAGAAGAATGTTTTCGTCTCCTTGATAGCTTGGACAATAGTAAAACTCCTGGTAATGATGGCATTCCTATTGAATTCTATAAGACATTTTGGCCAGTAATTAGCGATAGCTTTACAAACTGCATTAATAAATGTTTTGAAAAAGGTGAGATGTCTAGTTCTCAAAAACAAGCAATCATCACACTTATTGAAAAGAAAGGGAAAGATTGTTCACTTTTAGAAAATTGGCGTCCAATCTCCCTTGTTAATGTAGATACAAAAATGATGACCAAAGCAATTGCATCGAGGATAAAAGAAGTCTTGCCTGACATTATTCATCCTAATCAGACAGGATATGTAAAAGATCGTTTTATAGGCAAAACTATTCGATCTATTTATGATGTCATGCACTTTACTGTGAAAGAAAACATTCCCGGTTTAATGCTATTCATTGATTTTCAAAAGGCATTTGACAGTGTTGAATGGGAATTTCTTTTTAAATGCCTTGAGGCATTCAATTTTGGTCCAGATTTCCTTCACTGGGTTAAAGTCTTCTATAAAAATATACAAAGCTGTATATTGAACAATGGTATGACTTCAAATTTCTTTACACTGGAATGAGGAGTTCGGCAGGGAGACCCACTGTCTTCATATCTGTTGGTAATAGCTGTAGAAACACTGGCTATTGCCATTAGACAGAATTCGGACATTAATGGAATTTATATCGGAGAAGAGCAAGAAACTAAACTTTTACAGTATGCTGATGACACCACGGCGATATAAGGGGATACTAACTCAGCCGAAGTTTTATTTGAACTACTCGACTGGTTTCGAAACATTTCCGGTCTCAAGATAAATTGCTCAAAAACTGAGGGTATGTGGATATGATCTTTAAAAGAAAGTAAAGAAGAATATTTTGTTAGTAAGTGGCCTAAAATCCCGATTAAAGCTCTGGGTGTATATTTCACATATGATCGGAAATTATTAAAGGAAAAGAACTTTATTGAAAGGCTAGATAGTATTAAAAAACTCATTAATATTTGGCCCTCTAGGGGCCTGTCTATTTATGGCAAAGTGACTAAAATAAAATCTTTTCTGATCCCCAAGTTCGTCTACATATGTTTTCTACCTACTACACCAAAGGAAATTTTGAATAAACTGAATCAATTGTTATTCAAGTTCTTATGGAAAGGTACAGGCAAAGTAACTCGCATGTCAGTAATAAACAATTATGAGAATGGCACTCTAAAAATGATAGATTTGGAAAGCATGGTGAAATCTTTAAGGTTGGCCTGGCTAAAACGACTATTTAATGATTCAAATGCAACTTGGAAGACGTATTTACTTTATCTGTTAGAACCTGTAGGAGGTCTAACTATTTTTTGAACAAAATCGACAAAAGCAATTTTCTACAATGGGCGGGCCTCCATCATTCTGTACATGTACCTTCACATTTAAAAGAAATCAGCCTAGATACACCAATCATATCTCCACTTATAATTGAAAATAAAATATGCGATATTAAAGACAAAAAGTCAAAAGATTATTACTTGCTACTGGTTTCCAAAAAAGCCCAACCTCCTAATATTATCCACAAATTGAAGAGTGATTTTAATTTCACAACCCAACAATTTAGAGAAATCTTCTCGTTACCACATTTAGTTGCACTGGAGTCATATGTCAAGGCTGTACACAATGACGTAATTGTCATGAGACCGAAAGTGTTTTTGGGACACGTTGAATGTTATTATTTTGTATGAGAAGCCATATTGAAAATTTGTACGAAGTGAATCCTTCGGAATCCTTGTAATCCTCGGTTGGTAGAGTCTGAGACAGCCTAATCTTAAGGAGTAGAGCCTATAGAATCCAGAATAAATACAGTCCAGAGGGAATTCTTGTACATGGTTCTTTTGAGCCGGATGGAAGCCGATTGAAACGAGTCTTGCAAGCGAGTGGTGAGTGAAGCTGATTTGAATTTCTGTGTTATTCCGCAAATCTCATCGAGGAAAAAATGGCCGAAGAACTTTCTAGAAAGCGAAGGACACATGGAGGTCACAGGTCCACCACAACCCGTATTATTACGTCTGCAATCGAAGTCCTCGCCAGTGGAGACTTGTCAGAAATCACCAAGCACGTGGTCAAACTGAATCAACAAAAGGCAAGCCTTCAGGAGAAACGGACCATTCTTCTACAACTCGACATGGAAATTTTGGCCCTTGTGGACAAAGTGGAAATCGGAGCCAAAATAGAGCAGGCAGATTTGGTCGAGGAAAATATCCAGCTGGCTATAGCTAACATAGATCACGCTGTGTCATCAAATGCAAACATAAACGGCGTTGCTGCGAATCTTCCTGTGCAACCAAATGTGCCAGCAAGCACGTCGACAGAAGAAGGTCCGGTGAGAGCTTCAGAAGGTCAAACCGAGAATGGTTCATTGCTTCCAAGGGTTTTAGGTCAAAATGAGAATGGTTCCTCGCTTCCAAGTGCTTCAGGTCAAAACAAGAATGGTTCCTCGCCTCCAGGTGCTTCAGGTCAAAATGAGAATGGTTCCTTGGCTCTAAGTGCTTCTTTGGCGGATTCTTCAGCGTCTACACTGAGAAAGACACAAGTCAAACTACCGAAGCTGGAACTAAAGAAATTCGACGGCGATCATAGTAAGTGGATTTCTTTCTGGGATACCTTTGAAGCCTCAGTGCATAAAAACGAAAGTCTTTCTGCCATTGACAAGTTTAATTACTTGATTTCGCACCTTGAACGGTCAGCAGCTGAAGTAATTTCAGGCTTGACTCTAGCAGCGTCGAATTATGATGAAGCAATAGAAATTCTGAAAGGTAGACTCAGCAATAAGCAGCAAATAATTAATCGTCACATGGAGATTTTGCTAAACCTTGACACTGTAACATCTCATCTTAACATGAGGAGCTTACGGAAGCTCCATGACACTGTTGAATCAAATGTCAGAAGCCTAAAGTCATTGGGAGTTCCCCGTGAAACATGGTGGTTTACTTTCGTCCATTTTGATGATTAAGCTACCACAGGACTTTCCTCTTGTTATTACTAGAGAAATGGGGAATGACGACTGGCAACTGGACCAGCTTCTCATGATCTTTAAGAGGGAACTAGAGGCAAGAGAAAGAGCTGGGGCACCCTTTGTGAATGCAAATCAGTCTTTGCCTCCTAAGCCTCCTAATAAGACCAAAAGGGATCCAGGGACAACATTCAGCCTTTTTAATGGCAATTCCAATGGTCCCACCTGCACCTACTGTAAAGGAAAACACCCATCAAAGGATTGCAAAACAGTGATTGATGTACTAGATCTTTTGAAGAAGTATGGAAGATGTTTTGTGTGCCTTCGGAGGGATCACATAAGCCGCAACTGTCCATCCAAGTCCAAATGTCATAAGTGTAATGGCAAGCATCATGATAGTATCTGTCAAAGTAATTTAAACGCAGTGCCACCTACCTACCCTGCACCTACAGTGTCTACACCAGTTCCAGAACAGCAAGGTTTAACAATGCAACCAGGTACCAATTCTGTGGTCTGTTACTCAAATTCTTTGACACCAGTGTTACTTCAAACGGCTCAGGCTATTGTTTACAATCCTCAGCGACCAGAGTGCAAGGTCAAGGCTAGAATCATCTTGGACAGTGGTAGTCAGCGCACCTATTTGACAGACAACCTGAAGAACATTCTTCAATTACCAGTGTTAGAAAGGGAACAAGTCTCAATTAAGACATTTGGATCCACAGATGAAAGAGTTGCATTCGTGGAAGTTGCATCGCTGGGGATCGAACTGAAAGGGGGACCCAACCTGTCGTTGTCAGCCTTTACTGTGCCTCTGATTTGCCAACCTTTGCAGGGTCAGTCTGTTGAGCAAGTGGTGAATGACAATGTCTGTTTTTCAGGTCTAAGACTAGCTGATTATTGTGCCGAAGGAGAAACTCTCAACGTTGACATTTTGGTCGGTTCAGACTATTATTGGAATCTTGTGACTGGTCACACCATCCGAGGAACTCAGGGTCCCACAGCTATTCATACTAAACTAGGATGGGTACTCTCAGGCCCTGTTTGTCACGGAGATTCAGGAAGTCAGCAGAGTAGCAATCTTGTGGAAACCCATGTCTTGAAATGTGCCACTGATGAAGTTCCCTATGAAGGTCTGGAAGGAGAGTTAAAGAAATTTTGGGAATTAGAGTCTCTCGGCATAAAGACTCCCAGCATTCATGAAGAATTCCTAGAGAAGTTGACGTACAGAGGAGAGCACTATCAAGTTAATCTCCCGTGGAAGGCTACACACCCACCGCTCCCTGATAATTACGAGTTAAGCCAGAGAAGGCTAAGCAGTTTGTTGAGTTGACTACGCAAGGAGCCCGACATCCTGAAGGAGTATGACAGTGTCATCAAAGACCAAATCGAGAGAGGAATTGTTGAAGTTGTTGACAAGGAGGCCAAGCCAGAGTCTGATCGCATATATTACATCGCTCACCATGTGGTCATCCGGAGGGACAAGTCAACCACAAAGTTGTGAGTCGTCTACGACGCCTCAGCAAGGTCAAATGGAGCGTCATTGAACGAGTGTCTACATGCTGGTCCTCCACTCACACAGAACATCTTTGACATCATGTTAAGGTTCTGTAGTTACAGAGTTGCTCTTGTCGGAGACATTGAGAAGGCTTTCTTAATGGTTCACATCACTGAAGAAGACAGGGATGTACTCCGGTTTGTGTGGGTCAAGGACATTGATAAGGCTGAACCTGAAGTTGTTGTTCTAAGGTTTTCACGTGTTGTGTTTGGTCCATCCTCAAGTCCATTTTTGCTGAATGCCACTATCAAACATCACATATGACAATATGAACAGTGTGATCCTAGCTTCACACAGAAATTCCTCAAGAGTATTTACGTTGATGACTTGACCTCAGGCGATGGTGATGTGGATCGCACCTTTGAGCTTTATGTGAAGTCCAAATTGCATTTGAAGGAAGCGGGATTCAATCTGCGAAAATTTGTCACCAATTCTGAAGAGCTGCGTGAGAGAATTGAGAACAATGAGAGATCAGCTTCAAGGAACGAAGAAGCTCAGCCGAAGGAGGATGTTGGCAGGTGTCAGATTGCTGAGACAGTGATGGCAGATGGACACAATGTTGAAGAGGAGGACATGACCTACTCAAGGAGCATCTTGGGAACTCCAGTCATTGAAGACCCTGGCGAACAAAGGATATTAGGAACCCTGTGGAACTTTCACAATGACAACCTCGTATTTGATCTCACAGAGACTGCTACCTTGGCAAGGCAAGTAGAGCCTACAAAGAGAAATGTGATCAGTACAGTGTCCAAATTCTATGATCCACTTGGTGTTATTTCCCCAATCACTATCCAATTCAAAATCTTGTTTCAAGAGCTGTGTAAGGAAAAGAGGGACTGGGATGACCCACTAGAAGGTTCTTGTAAGTCAACCTGGCAAAGACTTGTGGCCCAACTACAGGATGTAAAACCCTTCACCCTTCCCAGATGTTATTACACCGACATAGAAGGGGAAGTTGTTATGAGTGAACTTCACGGGTTCTGTGATGCATCTACAAGGGCGTATGGGGCGATTGTCTATCTGCGCATTGTGACCACACATGGCAAGTACATCAGATTTGTAGCTTCAAAAACACGAGTAGCACCTCTCTCTAACCAGACCATACCGTGCTTAGAATTGCTGTCAGCCGTCGTTCTTGCCAGACTGATGCACAGCGTCAAGGAAGCCCTTACTTCTGAGATAGAGATGAGCAAGTTGGTGTGTTGGACCGACTCAAAGGTAGCCTGGTATTGGATTGTACAGAGTGCAAAGGAGTGGAAACAATTTGTGCAGCATTGGGTAGATGAGATAAGGAAGCTCGTACCTGCAGAGTGCTGGAACCATTGCCCTGGATCAGACAACCCAGTGGACATACTCTCCAGGGGTATGCATTCTCGTGAACTAGTGGTTAGTACCTTATGGTGGAATGGGCCAAAATGGCTAATTGATCCTGAGGGGTCTGAGGAAACAAAGAAGTTTGACAAGCAAGGACGGACAAAATCGAGGTGCTGAAGTCAGAGTCCAAGCGAAGAAGTCAAAGAGAACGAGTCTCTTGAGAAGGCCCCTACAATTACTGTACCCACTGGAGGTGAGCTGTGCTGCTAGTGAAACCGCCCAGCCGGAGCCAGTACTAGAACCGCGAGAGCAGTCCGCACAAGGGCTAGTGAGAGGAAACCGAGAACGGCGCAAGGCCGCAGTTGAAGGAGAACGATTAAGACGAGAGTGGATCGCAGAATTGCAAGATGAACATTGAACTATTAAGTTTACTGTGAACGTTGAGCATTGTTTGTTGTTTTCATAGTTTTTCTTGTTCGCTAATCTGAGGACAGTTTTTTGTCTATTAAGGCTAGTTTGATCAGTTGATTTCAACAGAGTGAACTGTTGACCATTCTATCATGGTCAACCGGGGGGAGTGTACGCGATGATGTAATTGTCATGAGACCGAATGTGTTTTTGGGACACGTTGAATGTTATTATTTTGTATGAGAAGCCATATTGAAAATGTGTACGAAGTGAATCCTTCGGAATCCTTGTAATCCTCGGTTGGTAGAGTCTGAGACAGCCTAATCTTAAGGAGTAGAGCCTATAGAATCCAGAATAAATACAGTCCAGAGGGAATTCTTGTACACAAGGCCTTCTAATACTAAGTAAGTAATTCTATTCTCTACACTAACAGCAAACTATGCAAAATTGGATTTAGAATTAAGATGCATGTACTTTTTTTAATGATGAACCTGAGAATTTATATCACCTTTTCTGTGAATGCCCTCACTCCAAAACGTTCTGGAGTGATTTTGAATCGTACTGGTACCATCTATTGGATCAGCCAATCCATCTTTCTGCACAAAAGGTTTTATTTGGAGTTTTATCCAAACAATGCCCTTTATCAAATTTATTAAACTATTTCATGGTAATTGGAAAATTATTTTTGTGGGACTGCAGAAGCCAAACACTTCCTAAAATTCAACGACTGCAATCAAAACTTAAGATTAAATATGAAACTGAAAAAAATATCAACAAGAAAAACTTCAGTAATCATAAGTGGTATCATAAGTTGAATAAGTAATCGTATTGTTTTTTAGAGTAAGTTATGCAAATTGTATTATTGTAAGTAGCACCTGTAATTGCATTGAATTGTAAGTAGTGTAAGTAGTGCGCTAGTAATTGAATTGTATAAAAAAGTTACTTTAGTAGTTGTATTACTTTTGTAAATAGTGTAAGTAGACGTACCATTGTAAGTAGTGTGAGTCACAATTAAAGTGTAAAAAAAAGATCATCACGAGAGAGAACATTTGGGGTAATGAGAGAATTGGACACGAAACTTATACAGGGCTCTCTGTGGCAATTTCTTTGCCTTTTTTGTTTTAGACCAAAGACAACCTCACGTCATGCTTTCTGTGTATCACCAGAGGCAAGATTCCAAAATTTGTACCAGTAATTTAGAAGTAGCTCGATATAACTATCAGCTCTTTCACTCAAGAGAACTTTAGTGCCAGTAGGAGTCCAAACAACATGGTGACATTGCTGAGTAGATGTACAGAACATTTTTGACGTGGTTTAGAGATGTGGTTGATACAAACATTTCTGTATGGAACAGTTTGGCCTCCCTTAAAAGGACATTTTATTTCGAGAACAGTTTTTATTTGTCCACTTTCCTCTATGATTCCATCTGGAGAAGGACCAAGCCAGCTTTGACTTTTGTCATCATTTAAAAACCAAATTCCAGTTTCCTTGACAATAAGATCACCTTTATTTTGCATCAAAAATGTTTTGTAAATGTCGTTAAATGAAGTTAGAAAGGAACTTTAAATTGTTTCATTGATCAAGCTTTTCAAATTGGATGAAAATAGAGTTAAAATGTTGTTGTGTTTGGATATAGCATTCTAATTGCTTGGACTGGCATTTCAGCTGTGAATGTGCTGTTTTGTTTCTCCTTTGACAAATTCACAATTATGAGACAAAAATAGCAAAATATTTTCTCACTCCTGCTCAAACGCACTTTATACTTGGGATACTCAACACAATAATGCTAAGGCTATAGTAAATGAGACTGGGCCTTACTAAGGCACACTGTGTATTGAGGTAACTCAACCAAACTGAAAATGATGCTGAGGCCTTAGGCAGTGAGATTGGTCCCTACACAAACTCACTGTATACTAAAGATGCTCGTTGGTTAAGGTCACATTAGAATTTTGCCATTGTAAAAGTAAGTAAACAAAAGTTGGCTATAGTAAACTGTGCTTGTTGAATAAAATATTTCCCAGATGGCTTCTTGTCTAAAGTTTGTCAATCAATTTGCAATTTGATAAGAAAAAACAGATAAACTCAGACAGCCCATTTTTTACTTGTCTGACTTTTGTCTGAGGAAAAATATCTTCTGTGCCTGCTGTGTGCTATGGATTCTGAACATGTGGTCCTTATGATAGTTGCTCTTCTTCTAATCATTGCTATCCAGAGAGCTCAGAGATTTAGATTATTGCCTTGGACATGTATTTTCTTTTTAAGAAAAGATGGCATGACTTAATCACTGCTCTCCTCACAAAAAAGGTTAGAAGACTGAGGCATGCTTGTATGTGGCAAAGAGGAGCGGCATGGATATATCCCAGACAACAGGGTTGGTTTGAAGAGAGTCTTGTTTCCCTTGTGGAAAAATGAGTTCCATGTTTCAGAGGTGACATTTGATTACATTTGTCAGCTGGTTGGACCAGACCTTTCAACGGAAAATAGTCACTTCCAAAAGGCTGCTGCTTTGAACAAGCACATGGCAATTACTTTATGGAGACTGGGAACCAGCAACTCACATAAAACGACAGGAATAAGCTTTGTACAAGGAAAATCTACTGTAATAAAGATATGTGAGAACTTCATGGGAGCCTTAATATGCCACAAGAATGATTTTATTCAGTTCCCAGGTGATCCACTTGATCTTGCACTGCTTATGAGGAGAGTGGAGAGTTTAGCTGGATGTCCGAAAGTTGTTGGAGAAATAGATGGTTCCCATATCACCATAAAAGCACCTTAGGTTAACCATGAAGACTATTTCAACATGAAACAAAACTAATCAATTAATTTGCAAGGAGTCGATGCTGCTGGTAAATTTATAGAGAACAGCACAGGATGGCCAATAGTATTCACGATGTCAGAGTATGTGACTTAGTGCACTGTACCTAAGGGCCGAAAAGAATCTTAAACACCAAAAATTCCACATGCTCTCTTGAGCTTGTATTTTGCACAAAAGTTGCTTTTTATTCAGCAACGAGTTTGAAGATGATGGGCAATGAGTTTGAAGATGACAATAGTTCTGATGATGGAGATGATTAAGGTGGTGGTAACCAGGTGTCGTTCGGGCAGAAACGAATCATATGGGAAGCTGTTATTGCCTTTCTCGCCGATTAAACTGATTTTGATAGTGGGATCTTATTTCTGATTGGGGTTTCACACTTTACTTAAAATTAACTCCGATGTCTGGTTAAGACCAAGAGGAATCAGCAGAACTTGAGCCTTAAGGTAGCCTGTTTCTGAAATATAGACTGTCATTTTATTAAGCTGAAAAATGTTAAAATTAGAGACTACAATAATATTATTTGACATGTAGATTTCTATTGAAACACATATTTTATGTCATAGTTTTTTCTGCTAGTAAAAATAAAAAATACAAATTGCTCATACTTCTGAGCATTAAATTCCAAATAATGGCTAGCAATGTAACAGAAAGCATCCACTTTGATTAATTCTATCTGTAACTTTGTTTATAACATTTATATTCGTGAACAAGTACTTTAATTATATATGTCATACTTTAAGATTATTTTCCATTTCTGCTTATCTAGTAAGTCTGAAAAAACTGAATTGGGAAAATTCATTCTCAAACTATTCAAACGATCTGTCACAAAACTGTAACGATAGAGAACCTTGTGAACATGGAGAAAGAAGGTTTAACTTTTATTTCTTTAGGATTGTGCCTAATTCTTGGCCAGCACCAAGTGCAACCTCTTGGTTACGGTTGTCAGACTCCCTAAGACACTGGAACAGTTTCTTCTTTTCCTCTCTTTCTCTCTTTTCTGCTCTCTTTGCAGCTTCTGTTTGCACCATGATTAGCTCCTTCAACATTTCTTCTACCTTGCTTTGATCCTTACTGTGTTTGTCATCCCTTTTACTCAACTTCGACTTTTTTCTTCGAATCTGACTTTTTCCTGTCTTTGAAAATTAGCTTTTTGTCTTTAAGTAGTTCCTCATCATCTGTTGAGGCATCCTCATCGTCATCTGGTGGTCCCATGCATTTTGTCAGGTTCCCAACTGTTCTTTTCCTTTTTTCTGCTGGTCCCACTTCTAGATAGTGCCTATGACAGGGGTGACTCTTAATCCATTTCCGATTCATGATTACTTCTTGCTGCTGTGTTAGTTGCACTTTGGCCAGCCAAAGAGGAACTTGGACTTGGTGTGGGAGTAGCTAGAGAGTTCAATGTACCTGCCTGTTTGTTGTACTTTTATTTCTTTGCTTTCGGCAACAAGTGCTGCAGCTATCCTGTCCTTCATGGCCTGTCATGTTTGGGGTACTCTGCTGTAAATTGCAATTAGAATTTTAACCTCTCCATCAGTCCAACAAACGTGTGACTGCCTGGTTGAACTCAATTTTCTGGAGCTTTCTGTAGAATGTGCTGGCTCCATGGCTAAATCATGTTTTGGTAAAACTGCTGTTTTGTATTCGAAAGGAAAATTTAGTGGAAAGTGCTGGACAATGCTGACAAAGTTATTTGTGGGAAAAACAATTTCTTCCTGTCTTCTGAAAAGGGAGAATCTGTGCTGGAAAGGATGTTGCTCTCATCAGAACTTTCCTTGTTGCCCACATCTTTATGGTTACTGTGGTTGTCTCTTTCATCTTCACTGCTTTCCTTGTCACCCACATCTTCACAATTACTTTTGTTGTCACTTTCATCTTCACTACTTTCCTTGTCACTGCTGTTGCTGCCGCTTTCCAGTAAACTGCTTTCTTGGGGTATCACTTGTACTATCAGCATTGTTTAGAAATAAAAAAATATATAATTGCTTACCATGCAGATGTTTAACTCTATTTTAAGGTGGATATCAATTAACCATAGTGCCAGGAAAGTGGTTTCACCAGTACACCATTCAATGCTCCAATTCTCACAGTTGCCTCAATCATCTTGCAATGAACATGTGTTCTCACCATCATGTGCTGTTTTGAGCACATGGTGCTTTAAGATTGTTAAAAATTATCTCCCAGACTCACATGCCCTTTGAAAAGAACTTTGTAAAAGAAAACATTGTGTTTATCATTATGCATTTAACCAGTCCAAAAGGGTGTCGCTGTGATAACAATGTCACAATGAACCAGATATTCATTTTGTTTTAGGTGGTGTCTTTTTTTATTAATTTAAATGGCATATTGAAGTGGGAAGGGGGGCAAATACAACAATTGCTGTTCACATAATTTATAAGAAGAAACCTCAGAGATGACGACATGACGTGACATGACGTGACGCGACACGACACAACATGACATGATGTGACATGACGTGACGTGACATTCTTTATTTTTTTGTTAATTGTTATTATAGAAAAGTTAGGTTTGTAAACTTTGAATGTCAACATGATGCTATGTTATTATGTCTCCTATTCATTAGGCACTGCTTATCCAAAGACTTCAATCCCTTTACTCTTCATTGCTTACTGGATCTTTGCCATGTCATGGTTTCACCCATGTATGTGGCCACACTGGTGGATTCTATCACATGGTTTGCTGTCATGGGGTGTGTTACAATTTGTTTTTTATCATCTCTACATCACATTAAAAAAAAAACTACCGTAGTATATTATTTTCTCTTATTTGCCATATTGATGATCTGTGATGCATTTGCATTGAAATTGCCAGGATACTGAGCCTAAAATACTAATATATAGATTTTAGTAAACTTCAAGATTGTATTTGAAATAATTTCCTTTTAATTTGAAATTTGTCCCTATTTACAACATAAAACTTTGTAAAAATGCGATCTCGTGTTCTCGTCTTCGCTGTGCAAAAGGACTGATCAAAGTTTAATTTACAATTGATTATATTCATGTGGTATCACATGCTATATCAAGCTGTGTCGTATCTGTGCAAACAAAACAAGGTCTTACACAATAAAAGAGTTCGTTAATGTTCTTTACATAGATTTAGCCAATCCTAAAGGCAAAGCTATGGGAGCAGGTTGTTCAACGCCCAAAAATTTTAATTTGAGTTTTGTAACTTTGCGGTCAGGTTTTCTGTTTATATTGTTTGGCTTTCTAAAAACTCAAAAAAGATAAAACAAAAGACCCTCGGCTAAGAAAAATTCAATGTCAGTGCCTTGGAGTCTCTGCACAAAATGTAAGTGTTCACGGCTCTGCTTGGTGGCCCGGAGCTCTGCTAAGAATGCAGTTGGGAGGGTACAGAACAAAAACTTTAATGTGCTTAATGCAAACTTACACAGTTAAATTTTTAAAACAATGTTTGTGTTAAACTCATGTTTGGTATTCGTTTTTGTCTTGGTTTGTAGAAAGTTAATGGATTCATTTAGGAAAACTTAAATATGGTTTTTAGGCTACTTTTCTTTATTTGATACCTTTACATTGCTTCCCACCCCTAAAACAGATTTTTCTTTGAAATGTTTTCCTTTTAGACAACTGTGGCATCAAAGTTCCTGCTTTAACAGGAATCTGTTAGAGATGCTGCTGATCTATACCTTTCCTTAAAGTATCCTCCACTCCCTTTGGTGAATGATACACCATGTGGATTTGCTTGGCATTTGGACCTTAGGGAACCCGCCATTGCATCACAGTTTTGGGGGGACCATTTGGGCTGTTTTGAGAAACCCATTCTGGGTACTAAACCAAAGGAGATACAATATTGTTGTCATATTATTATTATTACTTAACTTTCACTATTAATTGTTATATTAGTTTATTGAGCTGTTACAGAATTTTTTTTAATGTTGAGCTAGATCTATGATCAACATTAATCTGACTGTCTGAATGTTGCTTTGGATATTTTGATCATATATTGTCATTATCCTGTATTGTTTATTTCTGGCCCATCTGTGGACACTCGTATGTAACACATTGTACTGCTGTTTTAAGACCACATGTTGAATGGAGTCACGCTTTGATTTCCATTTTTGACTGCTCCATACAAACCAGTGCAACCAGTAAAACAAAACGTCCCTTCGAATGAAGTGATCAGTTTCAACACGTTAACGCTACAGTCACTAGCCTATAAAGAGTTTATAAAAATATGAGGTGATAGCATAGAGTCTGAGACAGTGTACTCCTTGAAAATAAACCTGTTTTCACTTTTTTTAACAGGTCAGTGTTCCTGAACTGGTGACTGCAGAATTCAGTGCAAACAAACTTGTTAGCAAGTCCCTTGAGGCAGGTCCTGCTTTACCACATCCATTGACGCAGTCTACCCAGCGGTATGTGGTTGGCGACAGATTCCATACCTCTGCAAATCCCCATAAATTGCAACTTTGTGAATTCCACAATATTAATTTGTGCCTTCAGAGAGACACAATCAAGACAAGTTACCAAGAACGTCAAAATAATAGTAAAAGCCTGAAACATCTGCCAAGTGCAACAATGCAGTCTTTTCCTGTTCACTTTGTTTACAACTTTCTCGTGGATTTCTATCACAATGAGGAGATTGTTGACAGACAGAGAAAACATTTATCATCATCATTGACCAATAGTCAAGAATTAAGAAGAGATAAACGTCATAGATTTATTGTTGTGAATAACTGACATTTGATTTGGTTTCAAACAGTTTATGTTTGATAATAGGGAGTTTTAGCCCATTTTTCCTTAATTTTCATCACCTTTGAAATCACTGCTAAAACATTCTCCCAATTTTTCTGAACATTTTGCTTTTTGAATGATGGAAATCAGCCTTTTAGAAGCAGAGTTATGAATTTTTAAATATTACTTAATTAGCAATTTTTATGGACATTTAAATACAAGAGCAAGTATGGATCTTATGAATTTCCAGTGGCACCAGAATTAACACTATGAATTACATTTTCAGCCATAACTTTGGAATGAAGCAAGCTATGGCCATGAAACTTGGCCATGATGTAGAACGTTGACAGAGCTATCATCCTATGCATCAATCAAGTTGCCATGACAACCCTGAGACGTCACATTATTAATTAATACAGAAAATACTAAGAAATAGGGCAAATTTTGATCAAAAGACAATAAGTATTGAATAAAAACAAACAACCTGGCATTTTCTAGCCTTTCTGAGATCAAGGGTTGAGGGATTAAGGGTTCTGTTTCCATGGCAACCACCTCATTTGGTATTATATGTCAGCTTATCAAGTAAATGGAATCTTATAATATTCAATCTGAAATAACACAGACCAGAATAATAACATTAAAGGTGCCTGTTTCCATGGTAACAAGCTAAATGGGGCTGCTCTGAGTTAAAAGACCCTTCTGTGGAGGAGGTATGGATATTTATGGAACTACACAATTCCAAAAAATATGTTGAAGTAAATATTAGTTAAGTAAAATTAAATCCCCCTTGTCTAAATCTTTAAGTAATGGCATTGTCCATTCGTCATCATCTTCATCAATGTCATATTTTATAATGTACTCAGGATCTGCTCCAGCAGTAACACCTTCAGCAAGGTGCAAGACAGTTGCATTAAACCATTCTGCTTGCTCAGAACCATCCTCAATGCAGTTATGCATGACCCTTTTTCCAACAAGGAGAAGAGGATTTTCTCAAAACTGGGGAAGCGTTTTTCTGCTTCGGGTAATTAGGACCTTTTGACGGGAATCTGTTAGCTTCTTTGCAAGCTTGGCTTTCTCTTCAGATAAGGTTTTGGCCGGATCATCTGAACTCCGGTAGGTGAGTCCACCTTCATTTTTGGGCTCTGTTTCTTGAAAGCTGTTGAGTTCAAGAACTTCCAGTAAGTGTTGGGCAAGCTGTTCAGCTGAAAAAAGAACCCATTTGCCTCTCACAGTTTTTCCTTGCTGAAAGTGTTCCTTTGTTGGTGCTTTTGCTGGAAGGACAACTTTCTGAAACTGAAGCTGTGTAACAAGTGCCTTTTGTCTTTCCTTTTCAGAAGCAAACTTCATCAGACCTTCCTTAATTTCTTTTTCAGACTTCCATGGATCCCCCAACTCTGTAATGCCATTTACAAGATTAAGTCTGCTGTTGCAAATTCCTTTCGGCTTCCTCCTTTGCTCTCTGTTTCTCTAACAACTTCTTCCATTGCTGGAAAATTTTCTCTTTTCTTTCCTTGTACCGAGCCAGGATTGCACCAGTATTTGCTCTTACCTCAGCCATGCACTTCTGTTTCTCTTCAGGTGATAGTGAATTAAGCCAAGCAGTAGTTTTATTGTTTGTCCACATGACAAGAGCTTCATGGGAAATCAATCTTGCTGCAGGCTTCAAATGCAAGCGTAAATCAAAAACTCCAAGTTTTCTCTCGGATGCCATGTTAGTTGCAGGAACATTTGCTGCCTGTGCTAACTGCTCAGAAGATGGGGATGCATACTTTCCACCAGGGAGTTGATCTTGAGCTTGTCTTTCAAAGAGGATGATCCATGAGTTGAACATGATCTCAAGGGCCTCTTGTGTCAATGTCTCCAATTGAACACTTTGTTCTTGAAAGAGGCTGTCAAATATGTCATCTTGGTGGATAGGAATGATCTCTTCATCAAACAGAGTTGCTCCTTCCAGTAGTGGGGATGCATCCATGCTCCATTGTTCGAAGCACTCCTGCATTTGCCTCAAATGGGGATTCAGTTCAAGAACAGACGTTGCTTTCTCAGTTAATCTAAAAAGGGGCCAGTGACAATTTTATCCAGAATTCCTAGGGCTCTAACTCCTGCCAAGTAGACATGTTCTACAATGTCTTTAGCCACAAGCTGAAGTAAGTGATTTGGTGAAGGCCATTTAAAAAGGAAATCTTGAATATGGCTTTTATAGTAGAAAACAGCAGCAGAGTTGTAAAATATTATGTTGAAGCGATTCCCGATGAATTCAACCAATTTGCTTTCCACACCATTTTCAGAGAGATGCACATCAAAATACTCTGACACTCCAGCGGTCTGGCTACCACGGGAATGAAAAGCTTCACATGCTGTTCTTGTTAGCCTACAGGAACCAGACTCATTTGAAGAAAGAAATGCCAATGGATTTCTGCCTTCTGTTGCAGCATGTTCAAACAATTTTAAGGCTTTGTTTGCTTCTTCACCCAGATTTACAAGTAAATGCAGTTTGCAATAAAAGTTTCCCATTTCCTCAAGGGATTTCTTCGAATTTTCACTAAGGTCTTCCCATTTCTCCACCACCTTTGGGAGTAATGCCTTTTGCAATTCTGTCAGTTGTTCATTAAAAGTGGCATTAGTTGGTCCTTGATTGGACGTGGTGTTCTTAATGGATGTCACCAACTCTGCAACTTTATCTTCAATTGTTACATTCTCACCACTGTGCAATGCTTGTGCAATTTCCTTAACTCTGGACTTAAATGAATCCATCATGGCTTCTGTGTCTGACTTTCCCAACTCAAGAAGGCCCATTGAGTATGTCTGACAAGAGGGAGTTGTTATTTCAAAATCTTGGTAATGCCAATGATATTTAGTAGTGCCATCTCCATGGAGGGTGTTTCCAACTACCTGGGAAGGGTCAGCTTCTTCTAGCATAGCCCTCCCTAGTTGTACATCAGCAATGTGCTTAGCCTAAACAAGTAGGCGAGAGTGGACGGCCTTGCTTGGAAGTCTTGACAAACTTTTCCCGGCCAATTTTTTCAAAACTGTTTGTATTACTTCATTGACCTTGCTCATTGAAACATTCATGGCTAGCAGTTCCATGATCACTTCTTGCACCTCGTCAACATACTTCCCATCTTCAAATGTGCTGATTGTGTCATCCTCCAGCAAACAAGTTAGCTGTTGTAATTCTTTGTTTTTTTCTTTCAACTCTGGCACATGATTCAAGCTTTAATATGTTGGCAGCATGCTCCTTTAACAAATCAATTTCATTAGCCTGTGTGCTCTTTTGCTTTTTAATATGTGACACCTTTTTCTGTAAGCCAATTTGCTGCTTTTTCAGCTGTTCAACTTCACTTTTGGCTTGTTCAAATTTTTCCTTGACTTCTGAAAGCTCATTGGAGATACTGCACTTTTCCACTTCAAGTTCAGAAATTCTGGATTTAAGATCATTAATCTTTGAATGTGCCCTTTACTGCCTCTTTTTCACATTTCTAGGTGTATAGGATGCTAGTTTCTCTTGAATCTCATTCAGCTTTTCTGATTGTTCATTGAACTGCTCTTGCAAACCTTTGAGATCTTGCTCAAAGGTATCCCTTTCACGTTTACACTTTACAGCTACACCAGCAATATTGTTCGTTATTGTACGCATGTGTTCAACAGTTGAAAAATATTCATCCTCCAAAGCTGCTTGGTCATCAATCAAAGCATCTTTCTCATCCATCAGTCTCTCACTAAAACTGAGCATTTTGCTGACAGATCTTTTTAGCCCCCTGTTTTCACCCTTAAGCTCTGCAATTTTTTTTGACTTGGGTGTTAGTGTTTCTCTCACCATTGGTGCATTTGAGCCAGGTAAATGAAACAAACTTTGCTTCAGCAATTCAAGTTCCTCTTTCTTTTTATTTTCACCAAGCTTTTGGCCTTTTTTCATTAAATCATTGCATGATTTGTTCAGAGTTTGAGCTGTCACACCACTCAGATACCTTTGCAGTTCGAGTGGAGTCAAAGCAGTTATCCATTGAAGCATTTGGTTAAGAGAATTCCTCTGTTTCCAGAGTTCCAGGATAAGACCAACAGTAAAGGACTCCCTCTTCAAAGGTTCCAGATCCCCACTCTTCAAGGCTGCCACATCCAAACCATTTCTCAGACAGTAAGGTCCCCCAAAACTGCTTTTGTTTAACAGAACATTATCTGTCAATGGAATTAAAAACATCATTAAATCTCTGTTCTTATAATCTGTAACACTTCAAAATTTGAGCACAAAGTAAAGCTCAGTCCAAAACAATACTCAATATGTCAATAGCTAAAGGCCATAGATTTTCTCTTTGGTGGAATAATAATATACAAGCAAAAGAACACTAATATTAGAATATTAAACAATAGGATACCTATATTAGTGCATACAATATTCCAATAATAGTAGCGAATTCAAGTGGGACATGAACATGTTTTACTAATTTACACAATTTACTGAATACAACAATCACCAAGCTTCTGTGTCAGGTTCAGCAGGAAAATTCTTAAAGCCATAAACAGCGCATTTTCTTTTCTTTTCTAATAGTTTGCTCGTAAAGTGAAGCATAAAATCACTTGTCTAAAAAAGCTCAATAAAGCAAAGAAATATCTGCTTACCCTCTGTTTTACTCGAATCCGAAAGGCTTGTTGAAGTTGATGGCCCCTGGCAAACTTGATCCTTGCTATGCGCCATGACTTCTCGGTGCGCGTTGGAACTCACATATTATAACTTGCTCTCCGGCGCATGAAAACACGTCAAATTCGACTGATTTTTTGCTTAACAAAAACCTTAAAGGCTATAAAATACTTCAGGTGTAGTTTAAACCAAATAACGATAATAAATCTCTTCGAAAATAGCTTCTAATTTAGATAATCAACTATATTTTGTGAACTGCGGACATTTGACCAAAGTAACCACTGCCTAGGAGTCCCCTGATCCTTTAGCCCTATTTTTTCATACGTTAGCGATTGTTTTGTTGCGAATGAGCACTGCGAAATTGAATTTTGCCTTCCCCAGGTCAGGTCAGGTTTAGTCAAGCATGGTGGCCACGCTTCACTCACGATCCCTGACGCAATAGAAATAAGCCACCAATCACGATGAAATTTAAAGGTTTTATTCTCAAAGGTATCTTCTAAAGGTGGGTGAATTTTAATTGTAGAAGAACACAATATATTAACGAGAATAAACGGAAAGTTTGGAAGTGATAATGTTTTGGCTCGATTCACGTGGGAAAATCATGTGACTAAACTCCCTATTGATAAGCTGTTGGCATACATGTACATGTTATTACAGATACAAAGAATGGCGTTTGCTTTTTCCTGCGAAGGGCAAAAATTCCACTTCTACAATCTATTGTTAGATGTTTTATATGGAAATTAGTAGGTTTGTGTTTGTAGTGAATGTGTGATTTATATTGTTCTCTGAAGGATTTCTTTAAGAATTCTACAAAAATGAAACACAATGAAAATCAAGCTCAAGTGTGCCACTTGCCGTATAAGGTTTTGCTTAATCTCTCTATTTTTAATTTTCACTACATTTAACTATAGCTCGTGGGCTCAACAGAAGCCCATGCATTCTTACATCAAACTAGTGAAACAATCTCAGATACATGTAGTGCAGAGTGCAATTGATAGCTCTGGCACGGTAGTCCGATACTGAGTAAGTACTCACCCCTGCTCCATTCACTTCCAGTTTATGTCTACCTTGGTAGTCTCAGCTAAGGGCTCTTCCCCTTAGCAGTGCGTATGTTTCAAGGTTGTACTTTCATTCAAGGTCCAAACATGACATACAATTACTGTTTATCAAGGCAGCTTTTAAATTTTACTCTGGGGTTTTACGACGATTTTTGTTTATTGCAAATTCAATAATACCTTAAACAAACATGACAATTTAGCTCTTCGCCCAACTTTGTAACCTGATACTTTTGTTTTCCTTGCAAAGGTTTGTAACATGAAAGCCTTGTTTTCTCTGAAACACATGTAAGATGCGCTTGTTTTTTAGGGATAAAAGAAAGTGAAGAAATGGAAGGGAAACAATTTTTTTTCTCAAAAGGCAAATTTTCTTATCACCCATGAACAAGAACTAATTTACTTATCGGATAGTCACTTATTAGATAATCACGGAAGGTAAACATCGCTACTTGGTGGATATTAACCAGCATCGGTGTACAAGTTGCCCCAAAGACTGATTACATTAATTTGCACTTTCATTAGGTGCCGCTGAGTCTGGAGCAATACTTGAGCACTTTCTTGGTTTCTTTTGTCACAAATTTACAATTTGCAGTTTATTAAAACCATTAACTTGGGAACTTTTTAGTCTCTCTTGCAGATGCAAGAAATAAACAACCGCTAAGGAGAAGCTATGCATTTCCATTCTTTCGCATATAAGGATCCTTTTCTCCTGGAAGGGTCTTTAATCCACTGCATTCACTGTAAATATAAATTAACAAAAACTATTAATTAGAATTCCTTAAAAGGACGTCCCTTGTACATTGCTTCAATTGTCAATAATTCACTATTAAGGGATTGGTTTCTAAACTAAATTTTCCCTCATCTGAAGAGGATCACTAGATAAGAATAATGAAAAATTTCTTTAATTTACCATTGTTCTGAATAGCACTTGAAATATATGCTGGTCTTCTCACTGACCATTCTTGAACATGTTTTCATACCAAATGTTTGAGTATCATTTACTTATTGCCCATTCTTTGTAGTAAATATTCATATAACTAATTAATATTGCTGTGAGCAATCTATGATTAAAATTCATATGAGAATGCTTACAAGTGATACCAACTTTTGCATTTGTCACAAGCAACCCATTGTTTTGTGCCTTTCTTTGATGTACTGTATTTCAGTCCACATTTAAAGCAATTGTCACTTGTCTTGTCTGGCACTAACGGAGAAAAAGATACTGAGATTGACTCCATTACACTTATGAATATAGTTATTTTTAATAATTAAAATTATGCAGTCAGGAGAATTCCTTTTGTGAATAGGCTACTAATACTGATTCGAAGACAAGTCTTAACACAACACCTGGTTTTAATCCAAAAAATTCTTAGTCAGTGATTCTGTGATAGCAAGTGACTTCAGTTTACTTGACATATTACAAGGCAGATGTATGGTACATATTGGTGTAATGTTTCTGTGAAAATTGGATTATTTAGTTTTTTGCTTATATCTGTTTGTGATTGTTCAAAATTTGGGAAGAATATCTGTTGCCACTTAATTAAGGGAGATTAACCAAAATTATTAATGCAAATTATTCAACCCTCAGGATCATTTTGGCATCATGAGTGTAAATTACTTGCCATTATTGGGGGGGGGGGAGGAGGAGGTCCTTTATTTAATGAAGAGTTTTGAATGTAAATTAATACCTTCTATGGCCACAGGTTGTGACAGCAGAACCCCAGAAGCTTCCTCAGTGAATTCTAGCTGCTTTCTTGTTTGAGTCATTATAACCTGAATTCAAGACAAAATCAATTCATTTAAATACAAAGCTAAAACTTGAAGTTAAGCATTCTTTATGTACATCATATATGATGACACTTCAAATCCCAATAACTCAATTCTGTTTTTGGTAAATTGAATTTACAACCATTTTCCTTCAGCTTACAGTTGTAGTTTTTCCTGAGATGGTTATCTGAAATTCAATGAGATTAACTTTAAGTACTTTTTGGGTTGTAAGTCTGACTGTTATTGAATTAATGTAAAAACAGGGCAAATCTAGTTGAATTTACCTTTGCTGGTGGCTGGTATGGTGTTCTCCCCACCTAAAAAATAATAAAGGAAATCAACCTTTGTGTCCTCATTGCATTATGATTTCACAAAATGTTAACACTGCATGCTTAATTTCGCCTTGCTTTCAAAGTGCAAACTGTATACATTTTATCATGACTGAATCCCTAGCTAAAAGTTACAAATTAACATGAAAAAAATATATTTAACAAGTGTCAGTCTGTCAGAGGTTTGAGAGGAAATGTGATGAAAACAAGGCTACTAACTAAAGGGGTAAAGTTGAACTACATGAATGTATGCATGCAAAGGCCTAATTTGCAGTTAAGAAATTACAGTTATTACCTCTTTTTCTTCTAATGATGAGGAACAACCTGGTTTGGGCTCTAGATCTGTTGATGTTGAGGGTTTAACTATTTCCTAGATTTTTAACAAATCAGAATTAATTTCACATAAATGATTGACATATCTTCAAATAAAAGCAAAATTGCAATGTTATTGCCGTAACATACATGTGTAGGCGATGTAAGTGTCCCCACTGTCTTTGTATTTGTTACTGTAGTGTCTGCAGCGACTGGCAAATTCCAAAATGAGACGAAACAAAACGAGCTCGAGGTGTGTCAGGACAAACTAGTGGGTGGGACTACTTTACAGGTCGCCTTCAAGGGTAGACAAGTAAACTACGGAAAACCAAAGTTGATGGTATCAGCAATGTATTGCATCAAATTAAACGATCGTAAACTGAAATAACAATATGTGACGAATTTCTATCAATTTAGCGGAAAAGTTGCGTAACAAATAGTCAAAACTTACACAAGACAAACTAACAATTAGGAATCGATAACATAACAAAATCGAATAACAATACATCAATCAAAGGCTCCTTCGAGCTACCTCATGGTATGTGGTAATTATTCTATGAAGTACTGTCCTTTGCCTCTTTTGGAACTAAGGAGTGTTGCATTTGTAAGGTGTCAAGTTGAAAAGTGCATCATGTTAATAAGCAGCCATTAGTTGAGCATGTTTATAGAAATAAGGTCTTCATCTAATATATATAACATTTTGACAGGAAACACTGGTAATCCTTTTAGTGTCTTTTTCTCTGTCTGGATTATGAACATCAGCAGTGCAAATATTGTTTTGACAATTTGTGAAGATTTCATTAGTTTGTACATCAGCACTGGATGTGTTAGGGTTTTGAACAAACTCACCCCACTCTTCATGGGTCGCGAAGTTATGCCATCTAGCCATGCATTTTGCACTTTTATGCCTTCAGTTTTAAATAATTCACGTGTCTATAACATATTTGGCTGCATCTAATACTTTCTTAGGTCTGACAATCTGAAACTGATAGTGATGCTCGTAACCAAGTCGCCTTTTAAGTTTTATTGGAATGGTCTGTGATTTGGTTCTTGGCCTTGGGAGACAATGAACAGTCGAATTTACATCACTTGGCACATTGACAATGTTTCCATGAATAGACAATTGACCAACCCTAGATAGTTCACGGAATTCCGTAAACGGTATACGAGGTGATATTAGTCGCTCTTATAGTGATGTGAAATTCAATGCATTAGGCTTACAAGGATAACCCATCTTATTGGCTTTAGAACAGATGGGTAACCTGCCTTGTTTTAGACCTTTTGTGTTGCAAGTTAGACAATTGCTTTTTCAGACTTTTTTTTAGACTTTTTTTTATTGCAAGTCCTGCAGATCCATTCAGTGTCATTGACACTTTTAAAACCAGTAAGACAGGACTCGACAATTTCTAGTGAACAAGCCCTATATTTGTTTGGATCACATTTCACTACAGAGCACTTGAACCACAATTCGTCACAACAAGTGCATACATATTCTGGGCCACATGCAATGTTTTTTGTAAAACAAATTTATCATAGAAATTGCATTGTACTTGTTTTCTTGTGGCTGCAACTCATGACTGCTACATGTTAGTAGTGATACACTTGCCAGAGCCCCGGCCTTTCGTCTGTTTCTTACCAACTGTTCGGTTATTTGCCTTATGTGCTATGGGTTACCTGATTTTCGTTTTCTGAAGGAGCGCTGCTCAATTTCTCTGACATGTTCTGGGTTCAATTTTGTTCTTTTAGCAGCCTGGTGTTTCTTGTTCCTAGATGTTTTGCTATTAATGTTGCAGCCTTGTACTCGTTTTTGATTCTCATTTATTCTAACGTTATCATCAGCTCTTCTGTCTTTCATGTATTCTCTCATGTATTTTCTTCTGTAAGCTTTACGTTTTTCACTGTTATTAACTGGTTTGTTTTCATTTGCATTTCTTTGTTTGTTTGCTGCTGTCACTTATCTCCATTGTTCTGTTTTCTACTATGGAAACATAATGAAATTCATCTAGGTGTCCAATGCAAATGTTTAGGGCATTTGTAACATTCACTGGTTCAACAACAGTAACTGGAGAAAAAGTTGGATTTGATTCAGCAATATGAATTGATAAATTAAGACAATTGGCAACAGCTTGAATTATGATAGCATCAGCCCATGTTCCTTGACATGATTTTCTTTCCAAATAACCTTGCCAAGAATGCTCAGTTTTACTCTCTATAAAATTGTTCAGGGTGATTCACTAAATACTGAATGCCAACACTGCGCACATAGAAATGACTATTAGGATTTCCATAGAGTTGATGTGATACAGCCCTAAAAAAGCAATCACCACCTCCTTCAACATCAAGTGCAGTTCTGCCTAACTGAGACAATCTGAATTCTAATAAACAGACAGAATTTGTGGGTGATATAAAAGGTACTGATATGCAATACCGGTACTCATTTGCAGGACCAGGATTTGACTCCATATCTCCACTCAATGATATGATTCTGCTCAAAAAATGATACGTTTTCATTTGGAGCTGCCTTAATTTTCTGAAAATATTACCTTCAGCTATCATACAAAACAGAGGCAAGTTTTTATGCTTTGGAGTTCTTGTTCAAAAAATACACAAACTTAAACTTTGTCTAATGAAATACTTCTTTGAGAAAATCATGAATTTTAAACCTCTATATCACTCTAAGAAATGACAACCATGGTATCCACACAACATAGCCTTCAGCTTGGAGGATTTCGTGACATTAATTTCTAATGTATAATTTCAGCGACATTTTTTAAAATTTTTTATTTATTTATCTTTTTGCCATTAGAAAGTCTGGTAACTATTTTGTAAGAAATTATGGAGGGTTCTCTTTCACGGTCATTCTAAACTGAGGATGGGAGACAATGGTAGCTCAGAATTCCATACATTCACATTTTTATCTGCATTTCTGTACTGACAATTACTTGACAACTGAACTGGTATTTTATTTTGATTTTCAAACTGCTCGGGTATTGTAGGATTACCTTCGATAATCAATTGCTCCTGACCTTGGTGTATTTCAGGTGGTATTCGGCAGGTAACAGATCATCTGTTTGGCATTTATTTGTTGTTTGATATTTTGTATTTGTTATGGTATTGGTTATGGTATTTGGCGTATATTGTATTTAGCATTTGTTTGGCAGTTGTGTTCAATCTCTATAGCTTGTCGCAGTTGTGGCATTTAAGTCCCAGCGAAAGGGGAACTTGACGAAAGCTTCATCGATCTCCTTTGTCATGTGACATTTTCCAAACAGCTTCCCAGCGAATTGCGAAATATTAAAAGTGCATTTAATTTTAAATCATACGTCCTGCGAGTATTTTTAGAAAATTCAAAATGCAATACAGTAGAAGGAGGGCAGCTTACCTTTTTCCCCAGACCATAAAGCATTCATTTTGAATAGTTCGTTTTGTGTATTCTATTCCTCGTCATCCCAATGTATCTTGGAGACATCGTAACTTTTAAGACTTTAAAACCCATTTCTTTCCCCTCGAACTCCCTTGAGTACATTTCCTGTTCGTTTGTGAGGTCGTCAAAAGTGTACTTTGATCAAAGATGGAGCGAAAGGAAAGAAAACTCGCCTTGACAATTTTTGCGTCGGGCTCAACACAACAGATGCCATTTTGGAAACATGTACTGCCACCTTTGTCCCACCCCCTCCCCCCACGTATATGAACATAAAACAATGACACGACTTTGTGACAAAACCAAACCTAGTATAGGGGACAGGGGAAAACGTGTTTAATTCATGTTTAATGTGGATTTAATGCATAAATTAATTGTCTAACGGAATGGAGTGACAAATCCAACCATCACTATACCTCATGGTATGAAGTACATACCATGAGGTAAAAAATGGCCAGTGTAAATACCACGCTAAGATACTAAATAAGATTTGATCACAGAAATACACAACTGATTAACAGGAACTGATTAACAGCTCAATGCTTTCGAATCTAAAAGGTGGGCGTTCACTCTAGTAACATTAAGAACATTTTCTAATTTAGAAGACTATAAATTAATTAACATTGTACAAATGTTCCTTTGTATTCCTTCGCCCATAGCTATAAAACGTAACCTAATCAAAATGACAAAGGTACTCACATATCGGTCCCGCTTGAGCCAAGGGTTAGGAAATCAAAAAACATCAAGAGTTCAAGGTTGACAAGGCCATGCGAGATGGAACGAAAAACTACTTAAAGGGACGCTAACTCACCTTTTATATGCATTGGATACGTTATAGAAAACCAAAACATGACTACCACTGATTGGATCGACATAGGTGCATTAATAGCGGAGCTCCGGCGGAGCCCCATACCCATATAGGGAAGAAAAGGAAACCCATGAATTGATTTTCTCATGGTTATCATGGCTAGCGGTATTGCTCGTGGGCGCGTACGCACGATGGTGACGACGACGACGACGGAGTCGCGCAAGATGGCGGCCATACTCCAGCTAATAGGTTGACAGAGACATGCACCCTCAGTTGGTAGCGGGTGAATGCCATTTTTCTTGGCGGGATTTTTAAAGAAAAACGATAGTGGAGGTTGATTTAATATTTTTAAGACAGGGTTACGCTGAAGCAAAAGACAGAAAGCAAGAATTAACAGGCAAAGAAGTAGCGAAGAAGATCGCGAAAAAGACTGAGCGGGCCAGCGCTGGGGAAGGAGGTGAAACAGTACTGAACAATGCCGTGAATTATAGCTAGTCAAGGGCTAGAGAAAGGAGGTGAAATAATACCGAACAATACCGTGAACCAAAGCTAACGAGGGCTATAGAAAGGAGGCAAAAGTACCCGACAAATTGATTCAGAAGACTGCCGAACTCCCCATGGCCAAGTTCAATATTCGCGCAAACGTGATGCTGTGCAGCCGTGCAAGAAAATTCAAAAGTCACCTGATTTGGTCAGGTGATGAACATTAGAGAAATCAAACATACCCGAGTGTTTTGGAGAAATTGCAAAACAGTAAAAGTAGCGGAAAGAAGTGGTTGATTCGTTGCTCTATCGAAAATATAACTTCAGTTTAGTCTTGACAACTTTTGCTGCAAGTTTCTGCCTGGAAGATTTACACTGGCCAAACTGAATTGCCAACTTGCGGTAAGTGACTTTTGTTGTTGCGTTTGGTATGAAAATTAACAAGTTTCCTCGGCGATATAAGCTTATTTTCAATTGGAATCCATTAAGAGTCTTCCTTATTTGAAGCCATGCTGTAAGAGATTTTAAAAATTGCATCGTTTTAATTTCGCTCGTCTCTAAACAATAACACGTGGGTCGCTTTGGAGGTTGCTGTAAGTTGTAAACAAATTATGTTTTCTATTGATTTTCGTCGTGAATTTAAGCTTATAACCTCACATCTAAAAATAAGCTTAACCAAAATCGTACTTGTAAACACGGCCGGGCGAGTTTTGAAGTTTTCTCTGATTTAATTAGCACTGCCGCTTCGTAGACTGCTAAAATTTGTTCTTCTGTTGTTGAAAACTGAACCAAGCAAGGTCTACAAACCATTTTAAGCCGAAGCGAACAGGATTTGCTAAATTTACTTTTGTTCCTATGTGAATATTTGCATATTGTGATTACAAAGTATGGAGATTTCCTCGTTTTGTTAGTTCAATTTATTCGGTTTGGCGAAATGCTTTTGTGAATTCTGAGGTTAAATTGGTTGAAGACTGGTAAAGCTACTGCCAATAAAATGACTGCATAGCTAAATTAAGCCGTCGGCAAAAATAGACTCTCAGTAATATTCAAATTTAAGCGTGAATAATTTTTCAACTTTAACACCGCAAGCTTAAACGAATTTTCTTTATCCTCTCTTTTATTCAGTCACCGTTCATTGAAAAGGGATTTGCTGTTGATACTCGAGCTCAGATGTAGTGATATGCATCTTGTTTTTATAATGTAGATTTCCTCGTTTTATTTTGTTGTCTGTCCAATTAGTTCGGTTTGGTGAAATGCTTATATAGTCCAAAATGTCGAGTAGACGATTATGCATGACAATCCTGTCTGCAAATAAAGCTCTGCTTTGATTTTGATTGGCTATTTCATGTTATTTGTGCCATTGCTTTTGGTTGGGGGTACATTGACCGTATTTTGTTAATAAGAGGTTATTCCCCAATGCGGTATTTACACTTAACATGGAAATGTTCCAAAAAAGTGAGATAGTACTAATTAACTCGGTAAATTGAACAGTGTAATAGAAGTTCTTGCCCTGACCATTTCTCAGTAATAAGAATAACTTTTACATACACATATACACAATTTAGTTGGACAGAGCACTCTCCTATCTCCATTCTCTCTCTCTTTGCTCTCTTCTTCACACTAATTTTTTATTTACTAACTTATTAAATGAATGTCACTGACTGTTTTCTTTGTTGTGCATGCATACTTTTTTGCTGGTCGAAGAAAGTTTCAGTTTCTTCCTGGCTGTACAGTTTCCTTTCTCCTGTCCTGTACCAATTTGTTTGTGATATAACTTCGTGAATTCTCTATTCTCCTTAAATTTTATCTCATCAGGTTGATAGAAAGCACTCTCAGAGTGTTCCATCATTGTCTTCAGTCGCTACAATTTTCCAGAAAAAAGCAATAGTTTTCTTAATTTCCTTGTTAGGACTTTTTAGCATGCTTGTAATTGACCCATGGGCATTACGGGAGAATATTTTTCAAGTAAAGAATTACATTCATTTTAGTGTTGAGTATTTTAAATTGTTATGAATTAGGCATTTCTTTTTATTTTTTATATTTTTTATTTTAGTCGCACAAAATGTTTTATGGTTTTACCGAGGTATACCATGTAAATGTAAATAATGCACTGGAATTGGCCAATCAGAGTGTGCATTATATCGGCTTTAAACACAAACCACATATAAATGACTCATATGTAAATGATATTTTTATTACAGAGAACTGGACAGGGCAAGAACTTCTCCTTCTTTTGTGAATTTATATATTAATTCCTCTCAGTGCTGTCAAAATGTCTCAGGAACCTTCATTTCTGATAATCTATTATTTTCCACCATATCTACAGCACAGAAGCTCACCAAATCCTAACTGATAACTAACATGTGTGTATCTCTAGCCTTTGCTGTGTGCTACATGTATATTCTGTTATCCTGCCTTAACTGCTTGGAAAAATTTTGGCAGAGCTGTTTCAACAGTTTCACTTAAATTGACTTCCAGTAACAGCGCTACATGTAGCAGTGTTACTGAGTGTGAACTTTATGGAGGATTTTAAATTTTTATTTTTTTATGATTACAGACGACAACAAAATATACATGTGTATACATAAACTGATGTTGGTGTTGGTTACAAACCATAGTTCATAATAGTCATCCTATTACAGGTAAGGGGGAAAAGTTCAGAGAGTTTAGAACATTTCCCCCAGCACACCTTCTGTCTATAGGTGCAATAATTGAGAGGTTATATATATGTACGAAGAGTAATGTAAAGTTACTGTATAAACTTAGCATTAAAATCTGACATTTGAATGCCTCCTTTGCTAAAATTAGTCATGATTTAATTGTTATCACTCCCTGTGAATTCATAGAGATTCCAGAGGCAAATTATAACCTAATGTGGAAGTCCTGTCTTCAAGTGAGGGAAAATGACACAAAAGAGTTACAATGAAAGTAAAGAGAATTGTGAATGTTGATGTGGTGTACATTATACATCATGTAAAGGTATTTGGTGAGTGCCAAAGGCATAACATTTCATGTATTGCTTTTTCAGGACAAATTATATAACAGTGACGTTTTAAAAGGTGTGATCAGAAAAATAATGAGTACATTGTCCAGGCAGCATCAGTTTATGGACAGCATATGCAGACAGTAAGAGGAACTGTAAGCACTACCATGTAAGTTAGTTTTATGCTTATGACTTCTTGTTCTTGAATTTTGTGTCATTTCATCACAAGAATAGGTAGCGAAAGATGCAATAGTTGTTGCAATATATTTTTGAAGGAAAACTTATAAGTCTGCCTATGCTGGATAACAGCCATGTGTAAACTGAATGTGAAGCAAACAATATGTTAAATATGGGGCAACCCTAAAACCCAGAAACCGGAATCCAGAAACTGGAAACTGGAATCCACAAATCAAAGAAAATAAGTTCTTCAAATACGCGAAAATTGTTTTGCTTAGCTTTTCGACTGTAAAAAGTAAGCTGCCAAGTAAAAAGGACCTCAAACTTAACCTTTTTTGAAACAAAAATTCCCCGTCTGTTGAAATTGTGCAACCGTTATTTTTAGTGAGGGCTATGATTATGAGAATCTCAGTAAAGTGTGTCTTAATTTTATTCCAAGCACCTCGAGAGTGTCTAAAATAAGCTTGCTGGTAATTGCCATTTTGTTTAATAAGTGATCTTCAATTTACCGGAAGTATAAATTTATCCTTTAAGTCTAGTACATACTGAACAAGATAGAAAATGTCATAGAGAAGAGGATATCCATCAGTGGCAGCTCCCTGTACATTGACAGTCACATCCCCCAATTTCGAAGTCCAAGGGCTAACCCGTCTGGTCTAAATATGAAATTTGATTTTTCCAACAGATACGAGACCAATTCCAGATTAACACAATTTCCACACTGATACTGTGACAAATCAGCATTTCATATTCTTGGCGGCCATCATATTAAAACAATTTGTAGAAATGTTGCACACTTACTTCCGTCTGCTTCTCACTTGCTGACAGATCAGACCACATGCTGTTCAAAGATGCTAAAAGACTGCCAGAAACTCACTGCAATAGCCTATAATAGCTTGTTGTTAATGTGCTGCTCACCAGTCTTCTCAGAGCAATTTGATCTAGACAAGAACCGGGCTCTCACCAGGGCCAGCTTGAACAAAAGATGGGTAACTTAGCCTATGAGCAGGCTCTCGTGTTTGGGCTGGGGATGTGAGCAGCAAAGCCGCATGAAGGCTCTTGGCGACATGCCAATGCAGAAAAACACTAGACACCTATTTAGCCTGCTCAGACAATAGAGACAGATACTAGAGCCTGCTCGCAGGCTATGAGTAACTCTATCCACCCAAAAAATCAGTAACCCTGACTGGATAGTGATGTACCCAATGAATAGCTTTATGCAGCTTTTGAACGACGGGGCCAGATATATAGCTAAGGGTTGTTCAGAACTAGTCAATAATTTTTTAGCAATTACAGTCTGTGGCTGAAGTAAAGCCAAGAAAATAAATAACAACAAAATGATTTTTGCTCATATTTATTTATTAGACATTGCTGAAGTGAATTATTTCTATCATCATTCATAATATCTGGATTCCAGATTCTGGTTTTTGGTTCCAGATTCTGGATTCCAGATTCTGGATTCCGGATTTCGGTTTCCAAATTCAGTGTTTTAGGGTTGCCCCAGATGATGTATGTGCATATGTTAATCTTGAATAATCTGAAATTTCAGAGAGTTTAAAAATATCATATCATATCTGTGATGGTTCTGAGGTGGAGGGCTGTTACATGTACATGTAAATGTCTCATGCACGATTTTTCACTCATTATGATTCAGGTGCAAATAGTTTCTGTATCTGTTGATGTGCAACAATCTACACCAATATTTCAACCTAATAATGTACAGTGTATATTAATTAACCAAATTATGCTGTTTGTTTTTAGTTGGCCAGTGCTACTACATAGTAATGTGATGTTGAAGTGCACAAATTTACAAACATGCCCAGTGTCAACTTGTCAAATACATGTATATGAACTGGCCAGACAGTGTAGATTACAAAATTCTCTGAAAGGTAAGATGTTTCTTAAACATTATTTTGTAATTAATGATTTCTCAGACATTGTTTTCTTCAAGAAAAGATTCATACCCCACATTGAGGTTTTTTCTCTATTAGAGCTCTTGATTCCTGATACTTTAATTTGGAATTTCTAAAGACTGGCCGTGAATGGGTGTTGGGTGTGAATATCTTCTGGAACTGCACATTCGTTCATTGAGTAAGCAAGAACATCAGTATTTATCCTGACAAACTCTGATTTTCTTCTGGAAGCTGAACTCATATACAGTTGTGCAGTTATATGTACAACCAAACAGCCTGGATGACCCTGTGATTGGGACTGTGCACATTGTTGTAACCATCAGTGTTCCAGTGTCTTGTTTGAAGCAAATTGCATTTGCTCTCGAAAGCAAGTGGCGAAGTTCATAACAGTTATGTAAGTTTGCTTTGTATCTCAGGGCAGAGCCTGCCACAGTGAAAGTTGGAGTACCAACCCCTAGCATTTGATTCACTACTAACATTCAGTAAACAGCTAACAATGAAGTACACTGTATATCAAAGAAAGGAATTACATGCCTGTTCCTGTCAGTCAATATATGAACAGGTTACAGATGGGGAGCCTGTATTAACACATCAAAGATTTTCAAAGCAACCATGGCCTGGTGAGATATTTCTGAGGTAATATAAATTTAAGGTCCTTATGATTGCTTATAGGCATTGATTTTTAGGGTGTATACAAAACGAAGATCGAAGATCGAAGACCAAAGATCGAAGACTGAAGACCGAAGACCGAAAAACGAAAAGCTCATATAATTTTAGGCCTTTCAAACTCAAGGCAGTTATAATCATCGATAATCAGGCTTAAGTACTTTATCGGACGCTATCACACGCGAAACCGACAAAGCATTACAATCATAAGTAATGAATTACTAAACTCTTTTACATGTACTGTATGAACAGTGTATGTTCCATTAATATTGGGGATCTCTCAGAAGCTGCATCCATGATAAATTAATTTGTTCCCAGATGCATTTGTTTATAGAACTTTTCACAAATTAATATCTCTGTCATAACAGTGACCTCTGTGTTCTCCAACAATTAGCACACAAGAAAAATACACTCAGTAAGATATTGTTTACAATAAAAATCAGGGTGTCTACAAAACGAAGACCGAAGACCGAAAAACGAAGAGCTCATATAATTTTAGGCCTTTCAAACTCAAGGCAGTTATAATCATCGATAATCAGGCTTAAGTACTTTATCGGACGCTATCACACGCGAAACCGACGGGGTCTTCGTTTTGTAAGTTTAGGCCGGGTCAAACTACAAAACGAAGACCCTCGCTCAAACGCTTTGTTGGACGCCAAAAGACGCGAAACCGACGGGGTCTTCGTTTTGTAGTTTAGGCCGGGTCAAACTACAAAACGAAGACCCTCGCTCAAACGCTTTGTTGGATGCCAAAAGACGCGAAACCAACGGGGTCTTCGTTTTGTAGTTTAGGCCGGGTCAAACTACAAAACGAAGACCCTCGCTCAAACGCTCTTTAAGACGCCAAAAGACGCGAATCCGACTGGGTCTTCGTTTTGTAGTTTAGGCCGGGTCAAACTACAAAACGAAGACCCTCGCTGAAACAGTTTCCTTGAAGAAAGCGTGACGAATAATGAAATTAAAGATTATTTTATTCTTATACTCCGATTCCCTATTGCCTTTTTTCAGTTGAATAACAGTATCAAAAATAATTTTTACAACAATTCAATCCAAGTATAGTCAATATTCATTGTATTTGAAACCCGAATGTCATTCCCTTTCCTTGTCCTGATATACAGGCATATCCTTCCAAGTAGGGCATGGCCAAGAATTTTTTTTCCATAAAGGTTGTCAGATCAAAGCTCGAAGACTAGACCGAAAAATAGTATAGGTAGCCAAGAGCTGTGCTACCGGAAAAGCAAAGGGAAACTGACATGAGAAATGCGTATACATGTATATATTTATGTTGAGCAGAGAATGTGGATTAAACGAAAGTAATGCTACAGAAAATGGCATCCTGTGGGGA
The DNA here is from genome assembly GCF_042242905.1 of Orbicella faveolata. Lineage (NCBI taxonomy): Eukaryota > Metazoa > Cnidaria > Anthozoa > Scleractinia > Merulinidae > Orbicella > Orbicella faveolata. Next base: position 25,699,081 of record NW_028301576.1, read on the forward strand.
ACAACAAATTCTTTGGGTGCCAAAAATACAAACTTGTCTAGGTCAATATTCAGTGCCAGTGAATATCCAGACTACAATCCGGCTTGTCGTTAAGCTTTGATCTGATATTTTCGAGTGAGTTAATGCTTTAAGATTTACAACGTACATCGTATAATGCTAACGGAAACGAACTCAGGATAAAATATAATTCCATAGTTACGGTATTCTGCGATAGTAACAAATTGATTGCCGTAACAACGGCGTCTTTTATACTTTCGTTCATACAATAATCAATCAAAATGTGAACATTTTAATGCAAGTTTCCCACATTCTAATTCCAGCATCTTCAAAAGTCTTGAAACCGTGAGTATAAAATATTGGTATGAGATGTTGAATTTAAATTTACTACCTTTATGATTAAAAACGTACATCTTATAATGCTAACCGAAACGAACTCATGATAAAATATAATTCCATAGTTACGGTATTCTACGATAGTAACAAAATGATTGCTGTAACAACGGCGTCTATAATGCTGTCGTTTATACAATAATCCACCAAAATGTGAACATTTAAATGCAACTTTCCCACATTCTAATTCTAGCGTTTTCAAAAGGCTCGAAAACTTGATGTGTAAAATGTTTGGTATGAGATGTTAAATTTAATTTTACTACTCGGTTAAAAAAGTTTTGACATGTTGACTTACGCAAGACTTTGAAATATGAACATGAGCCACGAGAACCTCGAGATTATTTTCTTTTTGCTGCTGCATTGCAGCGGACGGTAGATTTTGCGATATTCCGAAAATGCGTCTTAAAAATTTCATTATAATATACCGTGTGTACTTTTTATGTTTTAACAATATCTATTTTTTAACTTTCAACGAGAACCTCCTAAGATGTCTGATGATCAACTAACTTAATTTCCTCCCGGGGAAATATTATGATAAAATGTGTGCTTTACAGTTTCATTTTACTTTTTAACTCCCGATCTACAGGGCGCATCATTCAACAAGTGACGCAAGAAACAATTCATCCAGTGGTTAAAACGCGATCTACCGAGTTACATTTTTGAAGACACTTTTGGCAACCAACTAACAGACACAAAAAGACAACAAACAAATGCCCCGCCCTCATTTTAAGTTAATAATTTCGAGAAAGTTGCCAATTTTGAGGATCCTGATCCGAAAGTGCTTACAGTCGAGGAAACTGTTTTAGAAATCTCGGCATCTGTCTGTTCTTCTGCCAACTTAGATTACTTAAGACCCTGTTCTTCCGCCATAAACCATTGTGTTTGCGCTTAATTCAGTTTCTATGACAATGCATACACTGAAAGCCAGCCAATCGAGATAAATTGTAGTAAATTTTCTCTAATACAAATACAAATGGTGCGTTTTCATCACGTTTTATAAAATGCGCGGGCTGTGACTGGTCAGTTCGAGTTCATTATTAAAGAAATAAAAAACGTATCCGAATGCATTATTGAGTTATTTAAGCACGTGGTGATTTTTAGAACACGACAGAAGTGCATAGAGAAGCACGAGGCACAGCCAAGTGCTTCTAGCACTTCTCTCGTGTTCTTAAAAATCACCACGTGCTTATATAACTCAACAATGCATTCGGATACGTTTTTTATTTCTTTAATAATGAACTCGAACTGACCAGTCACAGCCCGCGCATTTAATCGAACATTGTATAAAACATGCTGACACCGGAATGGGGCGACTGCAAGGCTTGCTTGTAAGTGTTCACATATCGAGGAAAGATTTAATCAAAGTTTAGCTCAAACTCGCTCGTGAGGTATGTTTTGTGAGAGTCACGAAGACTGTCCTTGACGTCCCCAGGAATGTGGATGTACTCTTCGGAGAAGTAGGGAAACCAGCCCATTAGGCACTTCTTTGTGGCGTGGTAGTACCTGACGGTCTCACGGTTGGATGGCCTACAATTTGCCCAATCTCCATTGATGGGATACATCCATCGTTCTTTGTGGGAGAAGATGACGTCGAAGGGAATTGTCTTCTTTTTGTGGCAGAAGTCTAGATGACAGGATTTACACCTTTTTGCATCCTCCGACAGGAACATCAACACAAATGAATTTTCGTTGTGGTAAATCTCAGAGTACAAAGGGGTGTCAGCTACTTCTGTTGATACGCTCGTGCTTGTAGTTGGCTTGCCCCGCGCTGGTCGATAGGGATATTTGTTCTTGCCTCCCTTCTTCCCGGCTGTCTCTTTTCGGACGTCGTGTTCGGCAAGAGCCGTTCTACTACAAACCTTCTTTGATTTCTTTCGGATGAAATCGAGGTGGGCGGCTAGAATTGACTTCAATGCAGCTACTGCCAGGGAATGCTTGCAGATGTTGTCGTGCTTGTACCGTCCACACACACATGTCGCATGATCACTGTAAACTGAAACCTGCAGTGTTCCGTTTTTAGATCCGGCACTTGCAACTTCAAATTGCAGAACTCCACCAGTTTGCATACTTGCTTTTTGCTGGATGGCACTGGGGTGGTTCAGAAGTTTGAGAACTTCCTTTCTGAGGGCATCAGCATTTTCTTTTGAGTAGCCATGGCTACTTACCAGGTGTGTGACGATGTCTTCATCTAGGAGCCTGAATTCTGGTTCATCAATACTGGAAGTTTCCAAAGTCGGCCACGGTACATCTTTTTCCTTAAACATTTCCTCTATTGAAAGCTTCTGTACTCCGCGGATGTACTCCTCCCTCATTTGTGGCGTCCACTCGAACCACACATCGGCTGGCACTTGCAAATAGGTGGCATGATCGGCAAGGATATATTCATCACTGAGCCCAGCGATTGCAGAGTGAAGCTCTTCCATCTGGTGCGCATGGACAACCTCAAAAACATTTCGTGTAAACTGAATCTTGTTCAGCTGTGAAATACAGGGATTTTCTTTGAGGAACGTTTCCTTGGCAGACCTCATGATGTTATTCATTGATTCTGAATTGTTGGAATAACAGCGAGTGGGTTTGCCGTCATCTTCTACTACCATTCCAGCTTCCTTTCGGACATTCGCAACCATGTGAGAACCCATCATTTCAAAATGCTCGTCAAGAAAGGACCAAAACTTTGGTTTATACGCCTTGTCCTCCCTCTTCAGAACCTCCCGCTCTCGTCTCTATTTCCATCTTTGCCAAGTCCAAACGTTGGCGCAAGTCTTCTTGATTATCAGCATCGAGTATGCCTTCCTCTTTCCCATGAACGCCAAAAACCTGTTGCAGGAAGAATCGCTGTTCCTTTGTTTTGCGAATTCCCATTGTTCTTAGCTTCTCCTTGCAGTTGGTCTCAAAGTGTTTAAAACAACGTAGGCTCCTTGCATCTTTCATTTCATCTTCAAAGGCTTTATAGAGATTCTCTTCTCCGTCGGTAATAATACCTTTTGCCTTTGTTATCTCCTTGCATTTTGCTGCACACGTCGATGCAAGAGTCCTGTAGGCGGCATAGGTCTTCTTATGATGAATCATTGTGGGACCTACAAAAACAGGGCTTTCATTCGTCCTCTTAGACTTCAAGAGTTGATTTTTGTACACAATGGGAGTAACTTCAAACTGCCCCATTTTGAATGTTGGGTCAACACAGAATGGGTGGGAAAGTATGCCTGATGTGGTGTACTTGGACAGATCGGAACACATGCTGGAAGTTCCTAGAACCCATAGATCTTCGGGATAGTTGGCGTGGTGCAGAATCAGGTCTTCCTTGTCTCGGGCATACTTCAAAAGATCTTCAATGTCATCCTGTGTGACAGTACTGCTCATCCTGGACTTTGCATTGTAAATTTGCTGTTTCCCGTGAGGCAGCTCCGACACAGAAGAAGCACCGAAAACTCCACCAGCCTTTTTCCTCAGGTCGCTGTAAACTCCTTGCGATCCTTTCTTCTTCACGTTATCTTTAATTGACCCAAGCATGCTCTTCTTAAGTGGATAGAACGGCCTTGGGTTTGAGGATCGGCTGAGTTTTCCATGGAAGATAGCGGGGCTTTCTTCTTATGCAGTAATGACCACATACCATCATACCATTCTATTGTCCACACTGCACATCGTAGGACGCCGTCGTATACACCATTCATATCGGCTTTTATGTCTTCCCAGTTGTCAAACCATTTCAAATCGATCAGGAACGAAGCATTTTCTCTCACCTTCAAAGGTTGACGGGTGCATTTTGCGCATGTGAGGCTGTGTTCGCTGATGATTTCTAAGGCTTGATCGACTGTGTATCTCTCAGGTCGTCCCTTCTCAAACAACGGTATCCTTTCGTCACCATTCCAACATTCCTTTGTCTGCAAATGTATAGAAGGACAATACATAGTCAAACAAAGTTACTGCTGGAAAGTGATTTACAAAATACGTCCTGTTTTTACTGTGCAGTATAAAGTCAAAATTGTATCTGTCTAAAGGTAATTCTTGCAGAACCAGGCTTATGTTTTTACGAACATAAAAATAAGAAAAACGTCCTTATTAATTAGTTTTCAAGGTTTCAAAAATCCTCTCCGCGTGAGTGTCTGCTTGCATACACTTGCAGTTTTTCCTAACAGGTTCGACGAAATGAATGAGGTTCACTTCATTCATTTATTTCTTAATCCGCAGTTCTGTTCATGTCTTCCATATATTCACTATGTCAATTTAATAAGAGCTCTGCCTAGGAGATACATTTTTTAATCCCCGACATAACCTCCGGACGCACAATGGAGGGGGGCTGGTGGACGCCACCCTTCTCGAGGTAGTTTTCAGTAGTTTTGAATAAGGAATTTCGCTTAATGAATGCGAAACATTGAGCAGCTGCTAATTAATCCCTTGCGGAAATTATGTCAGCTGTGTCCGCGATGTTTGACGTTCCCATGAGAACTTGATAATTAGCAGCATGTCAAGGGAAAAAACAACATAATTCCACCTTGCACAAGTCTTCTGGCATTTTTCGATGTCCGTCATTTCCAGACTTTCTTAGAAAACAGGCATATCTAAGATTGCGTATCTAAGTGGGTTGGGGGGGGGGGAACCTAGGTATATATGACGTCACATCCACCACAAATGATGTCCTCTTGTAGAGTAAGCTGTTCAATAATAGAACGAAACTGCGGTACATCATTTCCCCCCACCACCATCCCCTACCGCCGTAGTGGTGGGAAATTGCTTATACGTCCGAGGGATAACACTTTTGAAATAACGAAATTGTAGTATATTAAATACAAAAAAGATCCCGATTGAATTTCGCCTACCTTATATAAGGTGCACGACAAGTCATCGTTACTGCTATCAGAGTCACTGAGACCTGAAACTTGGGGTAAATAAATTACCGCGCCAATAGCCAGGCTACCTTGCCAAAGAAGAACATAGCTTTATCTGATGGCATTGCAATTGAAAGGTACCTTATAAGGAGGCGACAAACGAGTCGTCAAAAATATATATCCCTGACATGTACCAGGCATTTTTTCCTTCCAATGGTAACTAAGGTGACTCAAAGCCACTTTTGGGCCGTCACGCATCACGCAAAGATCCTTTCCCGCGCCCTGATTACGGCTGCTCGATATTTTTTTCCATCTTAACAAATGTGCATGATATTTTATTTAAACTAGAAGCATATGATCGATATTTTTTTGGGATTTGCACAACCCCCCCATCAAAAATCTAATGGTCCACCCCTAACAGAAAATGCCTGATCGTGTGAGATCGAAATTTGGAAAAGAGTATTGGGGTCTTAAAGAGCGTTTGAGCGAGGGTCTTCGTTTTGTAGTTTGACCCGGCCTAAACTACAAAACGAAGACCCCGTCGGTTTCGCGTCTTTTGGCGTCTTAAAGAGCGTTTGAGCGAGGGTCTTCGTTTTGTAGTTTGACCCGGCCTAAACTACAAAACGAAGACCCCGTCGGTTTCGCGTCTTTTGGCATCTTAAAGAGCTTTTGAGCGAGGGTCTTCGTTTTGTAGTTTGACCCGGCCTAAACTACAAAACGAAGACTCAGTCGGTTTCGTGTCTTTTGGCGTCTTAAAGAGCATTTGAGCGAGGGTCTTCGTTTTGTAGTTTGACCCGGCCTAAACTACAAAACGAAGACCCCGTCGGTTTTGCATGTGATAGCGTCCGATAAAGTACTTAAGCCTGATTATCGATGATTATAACTGCCTTGAGTTTGAAAGGCCTAAAATTATATGAGCTCTTCGTTTTTCGGTCTTCGGTCTTCGATCTTCAGTCTTCGATCTTCGGTCTTCGGTCTTCGTTTTGTAGACACCCTGATTTTTATTGTAAACAATATCTTACTGAGTGTATTTTTCTTGTGTGCTAATTGTTGGAGAACACAGAGGTCACTGTTATGACAGAGATATTAATTTGTGAAAAGTTCTATAAACAAATGCATCTGGGAACAAATTAATTTATCATGGATGCAGCTTCTGAGAGATCCCCAATATTAATGGAACATACACTGTTCATACAGTACATGTAAAAGAGTTTAGTAATTCATTACTTATGATTGTAATGCTTTGTTTGGTTTCTCTGTATTTACAGACAACTTGATGGGATTATAAATTCTGCACCAAGTTCTTTGAATAAACTGACTTGGAGGTTCAGTTCTACAACCCATCCTGTTTGTAGTAATATCATAGCTGCAACATTGTGACAGATACACTGCATTACATTATTAAGAAACACATATTAACTAATTGTTTTTACGTGCCTGTTAATTTAATCAGTTTTTCTTAGAGATAATTTACTCGTGGTTTATTTAAATAATTGGCTTTTTGGCTTTAAAATGATATTTATTGAGCTTTTAAATCAATTTTGTGATAATCTGCATTGGACATGGCATAAATTGATATTTTGCCAACACGAAATGGAGAACTGGGTCTTAAGCAAAGTTGCAGGATTAGCATTTTTGTAGAAAGAAAGGGTTGAGAAATTTGTGACATTCTACAGACAGCCTTGCCATTCGCAATGTCTGATAAGGTTAATTTGGTCCATTCTGTTGTAGAAATAGTGTTCTCTAATTTATAAATTATTTCAATCTGTTGTTTAAATGATTGCCTTATAACCCCATGTCTGGCTTTGGTGCATGTAGGATATTGATGTATTTTTTATCCATTTTGCTGTAAATTATCTTAATTGATGTGTCAATCAAAACATATCTTGGATATGCTGGGCTCTTCTGACAAATGTACCTATGCCTCATAACCTTTGAGTGCATTTGGCTGTGTAGTGCAGACAAAATACATGTACATAATATAACTTCCTCTTAGCTCACTGATAATTCTTGGTATAATTTAATCATAGCAAAATTAATCAATGGAACCCAATCGCAGCTCTTGTAGTCCACAATGCCAGTCGAGAAAAAGAACAAATCACATTGAAATTGAATAATAAAATTATTATTAGAAGCCTATGCAAGTATTCATGATCAGCAAAAAAAAAATATTGTAATTACCATTCATGCGAGGGTGATTTTGCTTATTGCAAACCCTTCTAGCAGGAGGAGACTCCATACAATAGTGAAGATGGCTAAATGTACCTTTGGGGACAAGTTAGAAAACAAAACTTTCCAACTTTTCACATATGTATACTGTTTTGGTATTTTTGTGAGATTTCATTTGGTAGAGATTCAGGGACTGAGTATATTGTAACCACTACATTTCAATCAGTCCCCACAACAAAAAAATGTGTAAACTTCTTTTGTGTGGGAGTCCCCATGTTAACAAAGGAAGAATATAATGATTAATAACAATGCCTTGTCTTTCTGAATAAGGTAGGAAAGAACAAGAAATGCCACCAAAAAGCACAGAAGACAGTTCTGTTATGTGATCAAGATTTTTGGTAGCTTCCCAGAAATCCTTGAAATCGTGGCTCTATATTTCATAATCACACCATCTTACACCTCGATCTGCTGATGTAATACTAGTTCCGGCTGAAACTATTAAATCATTCGCAATTTACCTCATACATGTTGGATTATTTTCATTAGCAACAACATTCCGAAAAATAACTGAGGAGCTCTGCTTTTAGGCTGGCCTAAATCTATTTATTATGGTGTAAGCAAGATAATTAACCTATAGTTTATACTTTCACACAGAGTTTACGATTAGGCAATCTTGACATGTTAAGCTAGCTCTTATGGCTATAGACATGTGTTTGTGAAAGGAAGCCTTATGAAATCACTGCTGACCACAACCTTAATTATTGTTCCCTTCAAAACTTTCAAACTTTTCCCAACCCCTATTGGTACCCCCTGTCATTTAAGTAAGACAAAATCAGAACACAACCATCCTCTTTAAATGCGAAGTACAATACCTCAAAAATTCTCAGCATGTCTCCCAAATCATTTTCCCCATTTGGATTATCTCCATTCAGTGGGTCCTGGTTGAATGCTATAAACGGTTATTAAAAGATAATATTGAAACTTGATTTTTAGTTGGCGCTCAGTATTCTAGAACATATTACATGAATTCAAATGTTTTATGCATTTGATAGCACATGAACAAAGTAACATAATGTGATCATTGTCTCAAGATATATGAATTGTTCTTTTAACTCAGTCAGGAGACCTGTTGTCACTGAAAGATTTTCCTTTATATATATAATAGGTTTGGTTTTACGATTTCACTTAAATCCAATATCTCAGAAATATAACACGTTCACCAACCTAGTCCCTATGCATACTCTTAACCTCTGCCCTATTGTCCACACGAAGCCTGGGATCAGGTGGGTGAGAGAGTTCCGGGTGAGCCTCTCTCTGTGAGGTCGTGTCTCACAGTAGGGTTCATATTTGACCCAACCAGAATGGAAAGGTGTAGTATTAAAGCTTTTAATTGTTGCTATAGCAACTAATTTAAACATCGCAAACATTACAATTTGCAATTGTTCATTGATGTACATGACATTCTGTGACAAAATCAAGCCAGGTATATACCTCATTATGTTAATAATATTAACAGATTCCCATCACCCTGACCAACAGGGTTTCCTCTAGGAGAGACACCTTCCGAAGTTCATTTGAGGGCTGCTCCTCATGCTGAAGATTTTCCAACTCAACATGTACAGGAGTATTTTTATTCTCCTCTTGGGGTTGGTCTTCTGTCAAGCCAAGTGCCGTTTCGAAAGAACAATTATTATATATCATGTTATTGTGCATTATAACAGGTTTTACTGGTGCAAATTTAATCGGGGTTTTTCAACTTGTCAGATCAGATGTTGTAGCAACAGGGAGTTTAAAATATCTATTTAATAAGTTCAATTAGTCATCAAGTATTGAAAATAACTGAGTATTGCACTGGTCACCTACTGATTACCAGGTCACAAAATATTAAATTTCAGCTGACTTTTAAAATCTTATTAATTTTATAGAGTCGCCCTGTGGTGATATAATTTATGTATGTTGTGATAGGTTGTACAGGGAATCAATCATAATTAAACACATTGGTTCCTCGACAGGCGATAATTTCATGACTACTGTACATAATATCCTTCCTTTTTTTCTCATGCTAATTAGGGGCATAAATGTTATTTAAACCCCACCAGGATTACAAAATTTAAATAATAAATGAAAAACAAAATGAAATATATAGTAGTTGTAGCTAAATGACGACAAAGTGCAAGTGTGCTATAATTTATCACTCATTTATATAATGAGTCAATTACAATTTGATTCTTTTTTACACTATTACCATAGTGAAGCCACTTGATAAAAGATGGGTCCATTGAACCCAAGGGTACTTTGTGTGCCCTACAACTTGCAACCATTGTGTCCCCTGTCTTCTTGGAATGGAGCGCTGCAAGTGGGGTGCTGGCATTAACAGCAAAAGTTATCAGTTGTGAAACACCATTAACAACCACCTTTTTCAAAAATTCTGTGATTTTCTGTTGGAAAATGAATGTAACAATTTACTATCTCAATCACTGATAATCAGTATTCAGGTTCTACTGCACACTATTAAACTATTAATTAATGTCACTGGTTTTAATAATTTTATTGCTACCGGTATTAACACATTAATCTATGTATAAAAATTATTAAGTGTACTTACCATGCTGGATATTTCTACATTTAGCAAATTTAATCCCTCTTTAGAAAAGGCAATTGCCTTATCACTTCCTCCTCCAATCATTTTGACACTGCAGAAAGGATTGATCCAGGTGTGGACCTATGAAAGAACATTAAAATGATGAATATTATGCAGTTCCACAAAATATCCATATCCATAACCCCAGGGGAGGTTACACTGGAACTCTCTAAAGCCAAAAAAAAAAAAACGCACACAAGAGGAGCAAACATTCTGCCGAGAAAGGAAAAAAGCATTTCTCTGTTTACAATTTGATGTAATAATATTGTAAATTCAAGCACAGATTCTTGGATAATAAAGTTTTGGTATAATTTAGTTAAAATTATGTCTATTAACCCAAAGGGAACTAAAGTTATCCAAACAACAAAATTAAAGCCCTGAAGTAATAACTGACAAAACTTATTTATTAATTTATAATTAAACAGTCAAATTGTGCGCAAACTTGAATTTGTTTTCACAGAAACCAGATATAAAAATTATTTAAATAAGAAATAGATAGTATGCTGGACAAAACTGTTCTGGATCGACATTTTACCACAAAAGATTAAAACAAAGTTGCATGACTAATTTTGTGATTGTCTTAAACTCTACTAAATTCCACACATGGAAACTTATTTTTATATGGATCATGCAAGAAAGGCTTGCCTTACACCTTGTCCACATTTGGTAAGAGAGTCACAAAAGTATGTAAAATCATGTGATTTCTGAGAAATAAGAGTCACATTTAGAGTGTTGTTTTGCGAAGAAACTCTTTACGTGCTGGTGGATTTTTGGGCACGATTTTGACAAGAAAGCATAAGAAAGACTTACAACTTTATTTGGCCACTGAAATACGATACTGTCTTCAGAGACTGATCTTCTTAGAAGTCTTTAAACTGATCTTGCCACTAGACCGGTCTTCCGCATGTTTTGAATATGGCTGCCTTTAGCTCACGCTTTGCACAAGCCACAATTGCACAAGATACTACTGTGTTAAAGCGTGATTCGCCAAGAACCTCAAACAGTGCTATTTTTGCTTTTAGGAAAGTTTTCGGACCTTTTTCAGAGCTCACCTACCAGGAGCGTGCCATTTTCTCACAATTTCTTGCTTAACAGCTTGAAATAACTTTCTTTGGTTTGCCTTGTGGCCTTCAGTGGTAGTAGCATCACAACTTGAATCTTTGCTTATCTAAACCGCTGATGTATTACAAGATTGTAGTGCTGTTTAGATGAATATCGCTCCTTCATAACATCTCGTCTAATTCATATAAGAATTCCACAAACCCTCGACAATGTTCTTCACACAACAACGCTGATCTAACACTACCATGTCGATGTAAACTATGACTATTTTTTTCTCAAAAATCACGCAATTTTCCATACTCTTGTTATTCATTCCACAAATTTAGATTCTCTGAAACTCAAGTCTACCTTGCGTGAGCCATATGAAAATAAATTTCCATATGTGGAATTTAATGAAGTTTAAGACACTCACTTATTTGCAGCACTTTGCTTGTTCTATCCAGAACAGTTTTGTCGAGCGTACTATACATACCTGTCCAATACTTCCTTTGATTTTTTCAAATACTGCAATTTGAAACCAGTCCATGACAGGCAACACCTCAACCACATCACATTTAACTGAAGCTTTCATTTCTTTGATGGTCTTCCAAGTGTTAGTTTTTGTTTTAATTGATGCCAGAAACTGCAAAATGAACATTCAACACTCAAAGTTTAAGCTAACATGTTTAATTTTAACCAAGGCAGGTCCATATCTTAAGGTTTCTGTAGACCACCACGGGTGTCCTTTGCGAAAAAAGCTTATGAGCACGCAGCCGTAAACATAACCACTATAAACTATTATATCTGGATAAGTTTATTAATAGTTTTTTTGGCTTAATTTTTTCTAACCACGAGAAGAGCATGTCCTTGAAAGGGAAACAAACTTTTGTCTCCTGAGCAGGCAAGTCACACTCATCTTTGTATCTTTTACTTCTATTAAAGTGAAACCTATATTAAGCGGATGGCGACAACTTTTGAGTGTTCCAAATACTTTTTCAACCTCCTTTGTGGGGAGAAATAATCTGCATATGGTTATTAGGCTTCCTAACTGTGGGACCATGCATGTAGGTGAGTTTAAAGGGGAGCTGATGACACCTCCTTTTATCTATGAATTTTTTCATAAACATCTGTTAAATGTTCATGAAAGATATGCTGCACCTATAGATCTTTTGCAAACGAAATGTGACCTACCATTGCCTTAGAAAAATGGTATATGCAAATCCTCATCCATCGCACTTGTTCGCCCTTAAGGTGGGCTCTAATCACCCTTTGAGTCACATCAATGGACTGCTCTGAAAGCTCATTTCACAATGGCATGAACCTCATTGTCCATGCTATGAGAAGGTCCTGAGATTAGACAGAAAAGAACAACTTACAATTTCTTTCAAATTAATTTATTTGTGAATTTTTTATATATATTTATAATATAGATAGGACCCTGCGTGAGGTCTGGTTGGTTAAAAACCCATGTTTGATTAGAGTATAAAACATAGAAAAAGCATGTTTTATTGTTTTTCGCCACACTACCTCAGACTCTATATCATAAAGCAGAGCTGTGTATAATTTATGCATGATAAAACACTCCGGATGTTTGTGAACACGTGCAAAGTGTAAAAACCCTCACCTGCGGCTCAATGAGCATTGTCTACTTTTCATGGGTGTTCCTCTTTGAATTGAGAGAATTGACTTGATAGTTACCTTGTTGCCTTCAGCAAGTACCATTAGATCTTTCTCTTACCTTTCATCTAATTTGAACTCGTCATCATGGATGAAAGTGAAACGCTGAACTCGTCCTTCAGTTCTGTATTAAAAAAGCAAATTTTCCTATTTAAAGCAGCTAACCTTTTAACTTCTGGGTCATTGGATGTGATAAGAATGCTGCCCTTGGGCACATACATCCCAGAAGATTTGGTTAAGGGACTCCCCCAGGCTATTGGAGATCAATGGATCATCTATCATCACAATCAGTGTTGATTGCAAAAGAACTTCAAGAATCTTTTTCCTGAAAAAATAAAATGTCTGTGTTAATTTAACTCATGGTATTCCCGTGAACCTCCGACAAGGGATAATTAAAAATTTCTCTAAAATAGTGTTAACTTGTGTCAGCATCATTACAAGCTTGTTGCATGCCAATTATAAAGAAAATCGAACGACCAGATTTTTTGCAAATAAACAAAACTGATTTTAAATGCCTGATTATATTTGTTTATGTTGCCATGGCAATGGCATATACCATGTTTGTGTTGTTAACTTGCTTGCTACCATTTTTGGCGACCAAAGGATCAAGTGTTATCAAGAAAAAGGTAAATGAAACTTAGGTATCAAAAACTGTGTTCTACAGCTACCTTAAAGG